>NW_028155848.1:0-7500 GCF_963454915.1 Gymnoscopelus microlampas | reverse complement strand
TAACATTCATCTAGGGGTTCATGCTTGACTTGGCGGTCTTGTCCGCTACGCCGTGGTGGTGGGTCGTTCCTACAACGACACCTTGAAATAATGAGAGGGATTATAAATGGACGAACGAGGAAGATGCCTGCATGGAGGAGAGAGAGAGAGAGAGAGAGGTAGCTCCGGCCGGTGCTCACATTGTTAGAGAACGGGAATGTTTCATAAGAGCTATATGCCTGGATGAGAGGCTGGCCGGTATATACGTAGGTACAGTGGTGTAAAGTACATTTACAAGTCTCTTTTCAAACATTTTAGTACTTTTACTTTTGCCACTTTAAGTATATTTTGATGCCAATACTTTTGTACGTTTACTCAAGTAACATTTTGAACACAGGCCTTTTACTTGTAACAGTAAAATATCTGAGTACGTCTTCCACTGTATAGGTATGCACACGGATGGACCAGGCTGAATGGTTTTTTAAGGCGGTATATACGCTCACGCTTTGTGGGTTTTTGTAAAAACCTGCGGCTCGTCAGACCAACACCCCCAAAACCTACCCCCCCCCCCCTTAAAAAAACCCACCCCTCCCCTCCTCCACCCCAATACCCCCCCCCCCCCCCTTCCCCCTAAGCCCCCTGACCCCCAGAGATCGCCGGGTAGGTGTAAGGTTACGGATGGCCAAACAATCGCGCCATTGTGCTCCCCCGTTAACACAACAAAAACAAAGCTGAGACATCAACTGACATTCAGCCCTGAGACCCCCCCCCCACCCCCTTCCATAACCCCCCCACACACCCCTAACCTTGACTCACACAACCCATGAAGTCAGGTGGAAAAACTCGGAAAAGAAACAAACACCCCAGAAATGGCGTTACGGCGTGATATATACGCTAAAATAAACCAAACCCCATCACCTGAGTGAACAAAAAAACACAACCGACATGAATGACAACGCGTAACCGCGTAACCACAGCGGTCTCTGAGGCTAGAAAACGTGCGTTTATCATGCGAGCAAAAGACTGTCTTATTTACGAGCGGAGGGGGGGTGGGGGGACGGGGAGTATCAAAACACAATTTAATTTCTTTAAGATGTGGTCCCTCCATCCGATTTGCAGGGGCCGGATTCGCCTCGCAACAAGGAACCAGGAGAAACCATGTCTGTGTATTCCATTAAATCTATTAAAGCTGCTTGCATTATATCATAGTGCCTACTGCACAATGGGATCCTTTCAAGGGCAGTCTCCTGGGAGGGCCAACAAAGGGCCCTCTCTTTCGGGGAGCAGTCAAATAATTCAGAAATAGCCAAACGCTATTATGTGTGTGTGTGTGTGTGTGTGTGTGTGTGTGTGTGTGTGTGTGTGTGTGTGTGTGTGTGTGTGTGTGTGTGTGTGTGTGTGTGTGTGTGGGGCTCTTCCTTTTCTCTACGAGGGCCCGCGAGCACAATTTCAGAAAAGTCAAGTGAGGAGGAGAAAAATTGTCCAAAAAGGAGCAAGTGAGGAGATGAAATGGAGCAGCGAGGCTATCTTGCTTTCTTCCTCACAAGTGGCTGTTTTAAAGCGACACGGAGGACACGGTTCTTCGCTACAGTAGCTCTGGTTGTTGTGACTAACAGGGGAACCCGGCTGTAGAAGCACCAATACGCAGTCAAATCCTCATTCTAAATACAGGGTCCCCACACATTTTTAGCAATGAATTTCCAAAACTTTTCCAAAACTTTTCCAGAATATTTAGCCCAATTTCCAGGCCTATATAACAATCATTCGGCGCAATAATGTGTCTCTTACTCCTATGTAGAATGCCCAAAGATAGGCAGCGTAGCAAAAATAAAGTTTGAGACATACATTATTAGGCTGCCGTCACACAGCCCGTTCGGCGAAAAACTACTTATGTTACATATTTCGTGTAATATTATTCATGTTTATGAAAATGTTTTGTTTTAACAAAATCAATAGCCAAAAACTATGCATAGCCAAATATTTTTCCAGGACCCTTGATAAATTCAGGACCTTTGATGATGTTTGATCAATTTCAAACCTTTTCCAGTACTGGATTTTTTTTTTTTTAATTTCAAAATATTTCCAGGAATTTCATGACCGTGGGGACCCTGTAAATAGGCTCTATGCACAGCGGACATATTGGACAGAAATTGGGCCTATTACTTACTTCCTTCACAGGTGTTACCAGTGATACTAATTATCCATTGTTCCACTTAGTGTTGCACAGTGGGACAGTACGTTTTAATTTCCAAGGACCCCCATGACTCTGAGAGTGTACAAACCTCGTTCCATTTGTAAACCGACAGAGTCACACACCCGTAAGGCGCCATTTGGAATCCTGTCAAGGAACCATGAGGGTCCCTGGACCACACTTTGAGACCCACTAGTGTAGCAGAGTGTTTCCAGTGAGCCAACAAAGGACGATATCAGCACCCTGACTCTGTTTTGAGCGGAATGGAACAGAGTCCTAATAAGTATCATTGGTAACACCTGTAAAGGAAGTAGGGAAGAGGCCCAATTTCTTTCCGATATGGCTGCTGTGCATAGAGCCTATTATCTTATATTACCTTATTCTGAACATTCCCCATTGCTGTTGAAGAGATTTTACCATACCTGCCTTAAAGAGGTTTTATAATACCAGCTGTTATTACCTGTACTTTTTTACTTTGTTCCTTTGTACTTATGTATTATTTTCTTATCCTTTTTGTTGCTGTGGGTACATCCAGTATTATTATTATATTAATTTTATTATACAAATGTGACTCTAAAGCAGTGGTTTTCAAACCCTTTTCATATCAAGGTCCATTATTTATTCTTTATTTGAGCCACGGACCACCGTTTGATGAGATTTAGACTCTCAAACACAAGACTTAAAGTATTTTGTTGTCGTTGGATAAGATTTTGTCCACAACTCCATGCTGTTTTGACGTTGTTACCATAGGAGAGATAACAGGCAAAGGTTGATCAAAAATAACAATTCTTTATTAAGTAATGGTCCATTTGGTTTCATTTTACGCTCTCAAGAGTTAAAGATCTATAAGGGTCCATTTGGTTACCAACTCTTCCATCATTTAGCTGGGGACCACCTGGAACCCCCTCAAGGCCCACGGGTGGTCCCCGGACCACTGGTTGAGAACCACTGCTCTAAATGAACTCTGAGAATTTCACTGTATTAGTAGTACCTATACCTACTATCACTGATCCCATTGCTTGTGCAAATAGCCCAATTAATATTGTATCACACACACACACACACACACACATCACATGCATTCAGTGGCATCATTGGAATGTGTTTTGCTATAAATAGTTGCAAAAACAAAACTTCTGCCGTAGACAAACATCTTGGGAAAAACCGAAACGCAATCTATTATCTTTGGCTCCGTGCTCTGGCATTCAAAATATTGTCACCATAAGACATTGCAGCCTTGTTTTGGGGTTGTTTTCCTCCAGGTCCCAATAGGGCTCACTGTCACCAATCATGCTATTTTACTTGAGTCTGTCTCATTTCTCTGCAAAAGCCCTTGAATATGATGGAATATGATTAAGGATTACTGTGATTATGTTAAACTCACATTTGATATCACAACACCATAACAGTATTCTGAAAAACTTATGTTTCTACATCAGTGGTGCTCAAACTTTTTCATGTCAAGGACCCCCAAAATGACATGTATTTGGCCGCCGACCCCCCCATCTCAAAATATGTTGTTCCAGGGACCCCCAGAAGCAAAGATTTGAGTGTTCGCTTTAAAACAATATATATTCAAAGATGTGCACATATTTTCACGATTTTTCAAAAATAGCAGATCTACAAGCTTGTAGATCTGCTATTTTTAGCCAAAGTGTAAAATAATGCTTTTTAGCTCAAATCAAAAAGTGACACAGATGCGTTCCAGGTCTTTAAGGGTGAAAATCGATAAAATGTATTGAATACATTCTTAACGGTAGTTAATCGATGTGTATCTGCTATTTTTGAATAGCCAAAAAGTATAGAATAATGTTTATAGCTAAAAATCTAAAATGACAGAGATGCTTTTCCGGATTGAATGGCTTTAACTCTGAGAGGTCAAAAAGGAACCACACAAGTGTCAATTTTTTACTCTGGATTTTTCTGTGTAACATCCTGTACAGTAAATTCCCAGGAATACATACATATATACATATATATATATATATATATATAAAACACCCCCACTTCCCCGATAGAAACCTGTATGGATGTGGGCTCTCTGCTGGGTCCTGTATTTAAATGTAAATGTACCCTACAGCACACTCTCTCTGTCAATAGGGGCTCAAAATAATTCAGCGCTCATTCATGGCGGTGCTGTGCTGACTCCACATCCACACAGCCTCTCTCTCTCTCTCTCTCTCTCTCTCTCTCTCTCTCTCTCTCTCTCTCTCTCTCTCTCTCTCTCTCTCTCTCTCTCTCTCTCTCTCTCTCTCTCTCTCTCTCTCTCTCTCTCTCTCTCTCTCTCTCTCTCTCTCTCTCTCTCTCTCTCTCTCTCTCTCTCTCTCTCTCTCTCTCTCTCTCTCTCTCTCTCTCTCTCCCACCAGCGCTCAGTGCAGAATTTTCTATTACCAATCTAATTGCACATTCCAACCCTGACAAGGGCTCATTAAACCTTAATTATACACATGTTGTTTTCTACAAACATCTCCATTTGGGTTCTCTCTCTCCGCAAAACGTAATTGTTCAGCGGGGACGAACCCAGCGGAGATTTCTGCAGATTGAGAGTGAATGAGAGAGAGAGAGAGTATAGGGGAGAGAAGGAGGGAGAGGGAGAAAAGGAGGAATAGAGAGTAGAAATCGTCACTGTCGAGGAGGAAACCTTGTATGTCCAAAACTTACTTTTCTGGAAATGGCAACAACAACTAACACCTGTGTTCCGGTGCATCCAATGTAGTCATTGTTTTGTCACAAGCTGTTGTCAATAATACTTTTTCATTGGTTAATTGGCCACTTTCGCAATGCGACACGTTGAGCTTGTAGATCGTCTATTTCTGCTTCTTTTGTGTGACGCCTGTAGAATGACTTCGTACATTATAGAGCATGAAGTAGGGCAGTGGTTTTCAACCTTTTTCCGTGTCAAGGACCCCCAAATTGACACATATTAAGCCCACGGACCCCCATTTGAAAAGATATACCAGGGACTCAACCATTTTGATTTCTTGGGGGTCTTAATCTACACAGTATCGTCATCATCAGTGTTCATTTAACTCTGAGAGTGTACAAATGGAACCAAATGGACCCGTTAGGGTCCATTTGGTTCCATTTGTACACTCTCAGAGTTACAGACCCATAAGGGTCCATTTGGTTCCATTTGTACACTCTCAGAGTTACAGACCCATAAGGGTCCATTTGGTTCCATTTGTACACTCTCAGAGTTACAGACCCATAAGGGTCCATTTGGTTCCATTTGTACACTCTCAGAGTTACAGACACATAAGGGTCCATTTGGTTCCATTTGTACACTCTCAGAGTTACAGACCCATAAGGGTCCATTTGGTTCCATTTGTACACTCTCAGAGTTACAGACCCCATAAGGGTCCATTTGGTTCCATTTGTACACTCTCAGAGTTACAGACACATAAGGGTCAATTTGGTTTCTAACTATTGATTTGGCTGGGGACCACCTGGGAACCCCCTCAAGGACCACTAGTGGTCCTGGACCACTGGTTGAGAACCACTGAAGTAGGGCGGGGGGGAAAAAACATACGACACGACATGATGGAGAGAGCCGAGGAGTGAGAGACACAGATGGAGGGAGAGAGAGAGGGAGGGAGGGAGAAAGTGGTAGAGAGAGAGGGAGAGAGAGAGTGATGGTGAGAGAGAGAGAGACAGACAGACAGAGCGAGGAGGAGAGGAGGTAGAAGGAGAGAGAGAGAAAGGGGACGAAGAGGGAGAGAAAGTGATGGAGTGAGGGACAGAGATGGACGGAGAGAGAGGGAGGGAAAGAGTGAGACAGTGATGAGGGAGAAAAATGGAGAGAGAGAGAGAGAGAGAGAGAGAGAGAGAGAGAGAGAGAGAGAGAGAGAGAGAGAGAGAAGTGTGAGAGAGACAGTGATGGAGGGGAGAGAGAGCGAAAGAGGAAGGGAGAGAGAGAGAGAGTCATGGTGGAAAGAGAGAGAGAGAGAGAGAGAGAGAGAGGAGAGAGAGAGAGAGAGAGAGAGAGAGAGAGAGAGAGAGAGAGAGAGAGAGAGAGAGCAATGGAGTATAGTGGAAGTAGGTCATTTCTCTACATAAACAAGGCATGGTTGCTAAAATAATATACCCATCCAGTGGAAGTAATGCCAAACAAGCCAGTGAATGTGGAGCTCATGTAATATTTACAGAGCACTAATACATAGATGGCAGCTCTTTTTCTCTGCTGCCACCCCACCCAACCCCTCCTCCTCCTCCCCCTCCTGCTTCTCCCCCAATTCCAAATCCAGAGGTCTAGTTTCTTTTTTCCTCTCCTCTTCAAACCCCCCTTTTGAATTTCACGCAAATGCTTCATTTACATAGCGACGCCGTTGTACAAATTAACCATTGAACCCAAACACTACCAGATCTACAAGCTCGCAACGCGTCCTATTGCGACACGTGTGGTGAGCTTGTAAATCGGGGTGTTTTCGGGGCGCAAGAGGAGAGCATCGCAATGTGACGCGTTGTTGTAAGCTTGTAAATCTGGTATTTTCAGTGCGTGACGGCTATCATGCGACGGAGTACAAGCCGAAATATATATATATATATATAGCGGAGTTGAGGTGTAGGGTCCCTCTTTCTTTTTTTTCACTCTTTCCCTTGTTTCTGTATTTCCGGTCTTCTTTTCTGTGTCCCTGTCTTCCATCCTCTCATAACGGCCCTCTCTCGCTCTCTCTCTCTCTCTCTCTCTCATGCTCTGCCTTTGCTGTGATGCTTTTTTTCCCCCGTATTTTATTTTTTCCCTCTTCCTCCATTCCCAACCGTTTGTTACATTTTAATGCGGGAGAGAGCTAGGCTTTAATCCAGACTCTTTGAGGCACGAGCGTCGATATTACTGTGAAGAATCAAGCCTTTTTAAAAGCCTTCTTTTAAACTCCAGCTGTAGAAGGTCACCAAGCACTTGTTCCATGTCGGGGTCCCAGCGTGAGGCTCCTGGGCTCGGAACTAAAGCGCTTGTGTCTGTCTGTCGACTTCTAGGCAGGGTTCCCCCCCCCCCCCCCTCGCTACGCCATGGCTGATACCATGCTACATGAAAGGCTAATAAAAAATAAAATAAAAGACATGGGGAATACTGGGGTTTGTAAGTTCACAGCCCAGATCACGCTGTGTGGCTCGTAGAGTCTGTGAAACAAATGCTATCTTGGAATTCTTCGGCGTATTGTGCTTTGGATATAGTACAGTGTATGCAATAATAAAAGAAATTGAGCTGTGTTATATATTTGTAAATATAGCCGGTACTCGACATGGAGAGCCAGTTGGAGAACCAATTGGCAGCATCTAATTGCATTATCTAACCCATTAAAGACCTGATTTCTTACACACGTCTTCTAAAT
>NW_028155849.1:67500-69773 GCF_963454915.1 Gymnoscopelus microlampas | reverse complement strand
AGTGAAAATTGGAAATACTCCAGTAAAGTAAAAAAAATACCTCTAATCTGTGCTTAAGTACAGTACTTGAGTAAAAGTACTTTACACTACTGGTTATATGCAAGGGTAAGGCTTGGTATAAAACCTTTTGAGACAAATGGCTAATTTTCTAATGCATTCTCTCTCTCTGTCTATGTCTCTCTATCTGTCTGTCTATCTCTCTCTCTCTCTCTCTCTCTCTCTCTGTCTATGTCTCTCTCTCTCTCAGAGGCCATGCCCATGCTGATCATAGTGGGCGGGGCAGTGGGCGGGGGGTGTGTCCTGCTGGTCTGTGTCATCGCTCTGGTCTCTCTGTGCTGCCGACACACTGGCAAAGGTGAGCTCAACGGTCAGTATGGAGGCCACGCCCACATCGCCACCCACACGCCACTTTAATCACGTCAGCACCGTTGGACAGTAACTAGTTAACTTAAGTAATATATCACTGTATTATAGATTACTTTATACTACTATAACTAGTGTAGAGTAACTAGTTAACTAAGTAATATATCACTGTACAAGATTACTTTATACTACTATAACTAGTGTACAGTAACTAGTTAACTAAGTAATATATCACTGTAATATAGTACTTTACACTAGGCAACTATAACTAATAGTGTACAGTAAACATTTATTAAGTAAGTTACAATGAAGGTGATTTCTTTCAGACAGAGATAGACTATATATTAAAGCCTATACGTTATGCTCCATAGTGGGAGGTTGTCACATGACAAAAAAGAACAGATATCTACAAGCTATCAACACATTGTCAGCTTGTAGATCTGTTAGTAATAAGTATTAGTAACTTATAAGTCTTCCTGAGTATCTCAACTAAAGTGAGTTGATATTTTGTCTAGTTTCACTTTCACCAAAATCTCAATTTGCATTTTAGTTTGTGTGTTTTTTTTAGTGTTTGAACCCTCTCAGGTAGTTGTTTAATCAGTCATGTGATCTCTTAGCCTGGTAAACCCTCCCTCCAGAAATCTCATTTCTATTTGATTTCTGGAGTGAGTCTGGCCTGAACGCCCATTCTGCAATATTGGCTCTGTACGCCAAACTGACGAGCCTATCAGCGTCGTCGCACATCGTTCTGTGATTGACAGTGACAGTTGGCCAATCAGGTGGCGAGTTCGAGTGAGCCCGAATGAAGCAGAGTGCAGCCTGAGTGCCGCCGACAAAAGACGAACGGCAGCCTTTGTTGTTGTCCGAGTGCCTTCACTTCTTAGTTTCGTTCTTAAAACGGTCTCAAACTTCTTTTTTGAGGCACGGAATTTACTATTAAGATATCGTTTGGATAGAATTTAGTTGTTTAACTTCATATATGTGGTCAATTAATCATGACAGAGCCTATTTAAAAATATAAATTTAGAGAACCGGCAGGGGCGGGGAGTGACACGCATGTATCCCAATAAGGCATCCTATCTTGGGTATGGCCGTCTCAAAAGTCCCGTTGCGTCACATAGTCTGGAGGTGGTAAAAATGAACTGCTGATTGGCTGAAGGGGAAAAATGATCATTGGCTGAAGGGGTTGTCAGTCAACGGTATTACTCCCGCCCAACTCCAGCCCACAGCCAATATTGCAGAATGGGCGATCAGGCCAGACTCACTCCTGAAATCAAATGGAAATGAGATTTCTGGAGGGAGGGTTTACCAGGCTAGTGATCTCTGACCCTCTCAGGTAGTTGTTTAATCAGTCATGTGATCTCTCTGACCCTCTCAGGTAGTTGTTTAATCAGTCATGTGATCTCTCTGACCCTCTCAGGTAAGAAGTGTACCCGCCTCTCTAAGAGTGACATCAGAGTGCAGATCGTTCACAGCGATCACAACGCAACGCGCGGCAACGACGACGAGGAGGACGTCAAAGAACCCATGGTAACTATAGGGTTAATCTATAGACCTATAGGGTAACTATAGGGTTAATCTATAGACCTATAGGGTAACTATAGAGCACCAAAGTCTGACGTAATTTACACATCCTACCTGGTTCGCGGTTTTCCACTCCCGTTCTGAATCCCCATAGACGTGTTTAATATCACGTCAAATAAGAACTGTGTTCCAAACATAAACAAATGATCCCGGCGGTTTGAGAAATGACTTTACGAACCAGGGGATGAACGAGTGACATCAGGACTTCTGTACTCTATAGGGTTAATCTATAGACCGGGGTCTCATACATCACTGGTTCTCAAACTGTGGGTGGGGGGGGGGTTCCCCACCAACCCACGTGATTTAGGTGGGGGTCCCCAGATGAT
>NW_028155849.1:0-62500 GCF_963454915.1 Gymnoscopelus microlampas | reverse complement strand
CACAATAAGTATAAGGGGACTTTAAATGGGATTTATGTTTTTTTGTTGTTTTCACCTGTGCCCTATTGTCAAGATCATTTGGACCAGAAAACAAATGGTGTAAATATGGAGCTGGTCTGTTCCATCAAGTCAGACGCAACACGTCAGCCAGTAATTCAAACTATAGCGCTTTGTTTTTGCAGTTTTTTTTTCATTTAAATTAGTTTTACCCCCAGAAATCAATGGAGTCATGTTTTCAGACAGAATATATAAGCCTGTATTTACCAAAAACAAACAAACAAACAAACAAAAAACGGCATCATTTGAGACACCGGCTTGTCTGAAGGCTAACAAAAGGACCAATTACAAACATGCTAACGCTAACCCTTTTGTTTTGTGGTCCAAACATTCAGTAAAAACCGGGCCCAGGTTTAAAACATTATAAATAACATTTTAAGTGTGTCACTTAAAAAAAAAAGTGGACACGGCAAGACCATGAAAACCCAAAGACGGTGAGAATTGTTTAAAGGAGGGAGGGGGGGGGGGGAGGGTGTACCCGCGGCGGCCTCTGTATCGTTTACTTTGATCTTTTATGTGCTACGGTGTTTTAGAGATGGTGAAATGAAGGGCGGGGGTCTTATTATGAGAACAATCAGAGTGCGAAGGTTTTGGGGGGGGAAATAATACAAAAAATGGTGGCAATCGTTGACTTGAAATAAGCTTCAGGCGAAGGTTTCACATTGGAGGTTGTTAACGACGTGGTTCTCAACGTGAGGTCTGGGGACCCCCATGGGGTCCTCGAGAGGGTTTCAGAGGGTCCACAGCTTAAATGATTTGATACGACCCTTCTTTATACCCGTCAACTCTTGAGAGTGTACAAATGGAACCAAACGAACCCTTACGGGTCCGTATGGTTCCATTTGTACACTCTCAGAGTTACATTGAAGACTGAGGATTTCACAGCGTAGATTATTGGGGTCCCAGAGATGGGGTTCGCTCGTTTGAAATTAAAACTCTCTCTTTCGCTCCAGAGTTCTACAACACAATCAAAAAGTAGTTCCAACATGTTTACAATGAAACAAGTACTACCCTGAAACACTGACCCGTGGGGATGCACCGATACACTGTTTATATATCGGCCGCATATCGGCATCATCGGCCGATATCCGCCTTGCTTGTTCTGGAAAAGGTTCCAAATGTGATGGAACCTGATTTCCTGGTTCCCTCTACTGTTGGATCCGGTTCCCTCCGGTTTCCTGGGATCGGTGCATCCCTCTCTGACTGACTAGATATCTGTGTACAAATGGGTTTGTTGAGGAGAAACCTGTTTCTTTCTGTCTCTGTTGCATGCAGATGATGATGATGATGATGATGATCGTGTCTAGTGGATTTAAAACAAAAAAAAAGAAAGAAATCTTTTCATTTTCATCTCCATTCCATGTTTGAGATGTTGGTTTTTTTCATGCACCTTCTCACCGCCTCCGTTCGCACTCAAACTCCCAGAATTCCCTACTGTACTGTACTGTACTGCACTGGTTCTCAACATAAGGCCTGGGGACCATCGGGGGGTCCCAAATGGTCCCTGGCATAGTGTGTAACTTTGCCTTGTGTTTACATAACAAAACTATATATATAAATATATATAATTCTCTCTTTAGCTGCCATAGTGATAGTGTAATAGTGTCACTGCTGCCAGCGAGAAACAGCAATTTTACTGACCTTTGAAAAATGATGCAATATATTCTGTGAGCTCCGTCCTCATGGAGATGGGCTCATTACACACACAGGGGTCTCGTAGTGTAGGGGGAAAAAAAGAGTCCGCTCGGGGTAATCCATTGCACAGCTGTGGCCGTTAGAATGATATGAGGCTTGTTTTTGCCGTAAAGCAACAGGAACTGAGAAATAGCGATTTCCCCACCGGAAATAAACAGGAAATTAACAGGAAGTAAACGCGCTTTAATTTGTTTAAATGACGTTTTCAATTCCGGCTCTGATGGATAAGATGTTTTATTTATTGTTGTTTTTTATGCAAACACAGGGCAAATGTTCATATTATGTCTTTAACACTACAGCTTAGACTGGGGTCCCAGATATATTTAAAACGTGGGGTCCATGAAATCAATAAAAAGCTGAGAATCACTGCTGTACAGATAGTGGTCAGAAAACGCTGCTTCTAAACAGCCAATGGAAACGTGAAGGACAAACTGTCACTTAAGAGTGAATAAAGATCATTGCTTGTTCTTTATTTTTATATTTTATATAAGCCTTAATGTACAGCTTATATGTAAGCTGCTCTACTGTAAAGTACCTTTATATTACCATTCATATTCATAATGTAATCTATACGTGATTTTACTTTCATTTTGTCTCCATGGTTTCTATCGTTTTCGTTCCGTTTCTTCGTCAAATCAGCCGAATGCAAGTAATGTTTTTTTATCTTTTGTTTTTTAACACTAATTGCCATTTGTATGTTTGTTTGTTTATTATTATGTTTTTTTTTATAATGTATTAAGAGTTTTAATTGCTAAAAAAAGAGCTATCATTGCTTGTAACTTTGTACACATATTTATATTTAAATAAAAGCCATTTCTGATAAAGAGACGAGTGTGGAGTGTCCTGTTCAACCTGAGTCTAAACCTAACCCTAACCCTGTTCAACCTGAGTCTAACCCTAAACCTAACCCTGTTCAACCTGATCTATGATAAAGATCTATGATAAAGAGACGAGTGTGGAGTGTCCTGTTCAACCTGAGTCTAACCCTAATCCTAACCCTGTTCAACCTGAGTCTAACCCTAATCCTAACCCTGTTCAACCTGAGTCTAACCCTAAACCTAACCCTAACCCTGTTCAACCTGATCTATGATAAAGAGACGAGTGTGGAGTGTCCTGTTCAACCTGAGTCTAACCCTAATCCTAACCCTGTTCAACCTGGTCTATGAGAGAGTTGCTTCACTGTGCACAGGGGAGTGTGCACGAGTGTGCACGGGGGAGCGCCCGAGAGTGTACACGAAGGACAGTGTTAATTTCGTAAACTAAAACTACAAAATATGTTGGTCTTCTATAGCTTTTTCACTATGAAAACTAAAAACTAAGCTATGATGAGTAAAGCTGTAAATAATAAACAGTTTTGTCAACAAATAAAAACTAGACTAAAATGTCAGGGATGGACTTGTCCCTGACACACATTGTGAGCTTGTAGATCTGTATTTTCAGCTTGTAGATCTGGTATTTTCAGTACGCAGCCAAGTATAAATCAGGCATTGACGCCAACATAACATTTATTTAACTGTAGATTTAGTCGACTAAAATCTTATGACATTTAGTCGACTAAATCCAAACATTTCAGATATCGCCATGACAATCAATTGGCGGTTCTGGCGGAAAACCGACGACCGACTATCCGACCCACTCGACACCGTGGGCTCGACTCCCTCGGGTCGTGTGTGACGTGTGAGGCGACATTTGAAGTCGGTTCATGAGGTATATGAACTACAGACGTACGTACATAGGTTGTAGGTTGAAAATGGGTGAAGTGGTCCTTTAACCACGTTCCATAAAAATCTAAAGTAACAAAAAGTAGCAGATCTATACGTTGCGTTGTGAGCTTGTAGATCTGCTGCTTTTGCGTGACACTGTAATACAACTAAAGCATTAATCTATGAGGGAACGTGCACGGGGGAGCAAACGTACACAGGGGAGTGTGCTCGGGGGGGGAGGGGGGTTAACAAAGCAGCGTGCGCGCGTACGTGCACACGCCCATGTGCTCCACATGATGTATACATAAATTAGCGGCTCTTGTCTGTGTTGATTCTGAGATTCCCCCGACGACAGAACAACACTAATGAAGACGGATGACACACACACACACACACACACACACACACACACACACACACACACACACACACACACACACGTTTGTATAACTATACTTGTGAGGACATCAACATTATAGGAAGGTGATTGTTTTTACTGCCAATTCAAAATAAAAAAAAATGTCCGTTTTTAACTCCAATCCTAAAGCTGAAAATATCAGATCTACAAGGCAAGCTCACAGCTTGTAGATCTGCTAACTGTGGTGTGCGACACCGGTATGCAACGAAGTATAAATCAGGCATTATTCTGACCCCTAAACCACTGGTTCTCAAAGTGGGGTCTGGGGACCCCCAGGGGTCCTTGGGGGGGATACCAGGGGGTCCCCAGCTAAACTAATATGACGTCACAATCATTTTAACCATATTTTATACTTTGGCTATTCAAAAATAGCAGATCTACAAGCTCATAACATACAAGATCTACAAGTTCATAACATACAAGATCTACAAGCTCATAACATACAAGATCTAAAAGCTCATAACGCGGCACTCTGTGCCGCGCTATGAGCTTGTAGATCTGCTATTTTTTTTAAACTCCTGGTACAAAAACATTTTTTGAGACAGGCTTTCCGCAGCAAAAAAAAACATCATTTTGGGGTCCTTGACATTAGTTTGAGAACCACAGACCTAAACCCCAACATGAAACTTTTCCCAATTTTAAACCTATAACTCCCCAGATCCTTTCTAACCATTTAACAGTTTAACACACACACACACACACACACACACACACACACACACACACACACACACACACACACACACACACACACACACACACACACACACACACACACACACAGCAGTGACAGCAGGTATGATGGTGACAATATGAACTTGTCACCTGTGTTCGTTCCTCTGTTGTCACGGCGTCTGCCCCCGCGGTGACGCGGTCGCCACGACAACGGGGGCAGAGAGCTAACCGCTAGCACACGCTCCTTAATATTCCAATGGGAAGAGGGGGAGGGGATTTCCTAAATGCATGTTAGACATGACATGTGACATGATGAGACACGGGTGATGTAATCAATGGTACAAATCTGTTTATTAAATCTCTCATGTTAAAACATTGCACAAACACAAATTACATCTTACATCTATCCATCCATCTGCGCAGACAGACAGACAGACAGACAGACAGACAGACCAGTGTACAGACAGACAGACAGACAGACAGACAGACAGACCAGTGTACAGACAGACAGACAGCCCAGTGTACAGACCATAGACTGTAACAGACAGACAGACAGACAGCCCAGTGTACAGACAGACAGACAGACAGACAGACAGCCCAGTGTACAGACAGACAGCCCAGTGTACAGATAGACAGCCCAGTGTACAGATAGACAGCCCAGTGTACAGACAGACAGACAGACAGCCCAGTGTACAGATAGACAGCCCAGTGTACAGACAGACAGCCCAGTGTACAGATAGACAGCCCAGTGTACAGATAGACAGCCCAGTGTACAGATAGACAGCCCAGTGTACAGACAGACAGACAGACAGACAGACAGCCAGCCCAGTGTACAGATAGACAGCCCAGTGTACAGACAGACAGACAGACAGCCCAGTGTACAGACAGACAGACAGACAGCCCAGTGTACAGACAGACAGAAAACCCAGTGTACAGACAGACAGACAGACAGACAGACAGACAGACAGAAAACCCAGTGTACAGACAGACAGACAGACAGACAGACAGACAGACAGACAGACAGACAGACAACCCAGTGTACAGACAGACAGGCCAGTGTACAGACAGCCAGTGTACAGACAGACAGACAGACAGACAGCCCAGTGTACAGACAGACAGACAGACAACCCAGTGTACAGACAGACAGACAGACAGACAGACAGACAGACAGGCCAGTGTACAGACAGACAGACAGACAGACGGACAGCCCAGTGTACAGACAGACAGACAGACACAGACAGACAGACAGACAGACAGACAGACAGACAGACAACCCAGTGTAAAGACAGACAGACAGACAGACAGACAACCCAGTGTACAGACAGACAGACAGACAGACAGACAACCCAGTGTAAAGACAGACAGACAGACAGACAGACAGACAGACAGACAGACAGCCCAGTGTACAGACAGACAGACAGACAGCCCAGTGTACAGACAGACAGACAGACAGACACAGACAGACAGACAGACAGACAGACAACCCAGTGTAAAGACAGACAGACAGACAGACAGACAGACAGACAGACCAGTGTACAGACAGACAGACAGACAGACGGACAGCCCAGTGTACAGACATTACTCATGAAAATAAAACAATCTAAAAGTCGGGCCTTTCAACACATTTTTGTGTGAAATGTCCCTTTATAAAACTGCCAGCTGATCATTCTAAAGGTCTGAACAGAATGGATCCTGTTCCTTCCTGTACAATTCACTGTGTATAATATATAATAATGTTTCATCTCTGCTCTTTAATGTATTCATTTACACACCAGAACCAACAGGAACTCAATTAAAGTTTCCAATCAGGCGTCTTGCTCGGTCAACTCGGTGGGTCCTGAGCGCGGCCACTAGAAAACACGCCCCGCGGGGAGAGAGCCCTCGTGGCGTTGCTGGGGCAACCAGCGACCCCCCCCCCCCCCCCACCCCGTCGATGTGATTGAACGACGTGGAGCAGAAGGTCCCTCGTCACCCCCGGGTGAAAAAGGGTCAACGTGTGCAAAAGGAAAAAAAAAAAGGCGATTGGATTTCAGCCGTGATACACAGGATATAAATGATCTGTGTCAATTCACCCATTTACAACTCTCAGAGTGTGCACATGGAACCAAACGGACCCCTACGGGTCCGTTTGGTTCCATGTGTACACTCTCAAGAGTTAACAGACCTGTAAGGCATTGGTTCTCGCATTGGGTCCTTGAGGGGTTCCAGGGGGTCCCCAGCTAAATGATGGACAGGAACCAAATGGACCCTTATGGGTCTGTAACTCTCAGAGTTGAATTAACATTGATTTTACAATATAAACTGCGGTCCAAGTGATAGAAATGCCATTAAATGGGGGTCTGTAGCCTAATGCATGTCAAACTGGGGGTCCTTGAAATTAAAATGGTTGAGAATCACTGCTAGAGCCGTAAAAATCTTCTCTTATGGGGGTCCCTGGCATATCTTTTCAAATGAGGTCCGCGGGCTAATAAGTGTCAATTTGGGGGTCCTTGACATGAAAAAGTTTGAGAACCACTGCTGTAAGGGTCCATTTGGTTCCATTTGTTCCAGTTAAAAAAGGTTGTACGCGATAGGTTTTTGTTAAATTAAGTGTTATATAGCTCTATATTGTGTTGGATGGATACAATAACAGGGGTCTCCTTGTCTCTCCAGCTCTTTAGTAAAAACAGAAGATGTAGGTCAGGATACCAACGTCAGGAGAGAGAACACCATACAGGATAAACACGTTAAAGTGTAAGTGACGACACAAAAAGATGAGCAGACACAATTAGAACTGTAAGGCTGTACAAGGGATAAATGGGTTTTCTGTCCTGATTGGGGGAAAATAATCTGTAAACAGCTAGAGAGACGTGGAGACCCCTGTTACTGAAGAAAGTCTCTATAGCAATGATTACTGTCACAATACAGAGCTTTAACTTTTTAACCAGAACCATGGACGTATGGTTCCATGTGTACACTCTCAGATTTGAGCGTCCAACAGAAGCTTCAGTGTCACAAAGAGTCCATCAAAGCTTTAATGTTATCGTAGGAGAACAATCACAGGTCACAGATTAAAAACCCATTTTAGACCAAAAGAAAAACCATTTCATAAGACACTTTGACATGTGCTGAAGACGTCTGGATCCATAGATATATCTACCATATTATACACGGGGAAGAAAACGTTGTAACCCTGAGAGAAACGAAGGTACAGACATCTGTACCGAGCAGACAGACGTGTCTCAGTGTAGTCCCAGCGTACAGTATGCATAAAAAAGAAAACCTTTAACAATATCACAAGAATACTGAAGAGCAGGCCTCAGCCGTTATTAAAACACACATTTAGACCTTTCATTAAGACAGTTTGATATAGATATCTGCACCGCTATGCACACATTTAGCGCTTCCCTTTTTAGAATGATAATGCATCTCGCTCGGTCATAAATAGCTAAAATATTGCATTTCTTAAAAAAAAAAAAAAGCATATAAACATCATTGCCATTTCAAGGATTGCTCATATTATTTCAAACAGCGTCGCCTCGTATTAAAATAACTCAAAACAGATAAAAAACGTTGCCAGTTCCTCTGGCAACATTAGCAGAGCGCCGCGGCGCTAAAAACCAACGCCACGGAGTTCCATTTCAACGCGGCGGGAATCCTCCGAATATGATTTACATATTTACACTGAATTAATAATTCATAAAACCAGCGGAACGTGACATGATTGAGAGGGGGGGGGGGGGGGGGAGGGCACAATGGTCTGTGTGAGACCATTAAAAAACTTTAATAATAAACAACTTATAACACCCTGTGTGTGTGTGTGTGTGTGTGTGTGTGTGTGTGTGTGTGTGTGTGTGTGTGTGTGTGTGTGTGTGTGTGTGTGTGTGTGTGTGTGTGTGTGTGTGTGTGTGTATTACTATACTTGCATAATGTCTCCACAAATTAGAGAAATAGACATTTAGAGGATTATGTTCCTGGCCCTCACAAGATAAATGGTTCCAAGAGGTTGGGTTTAAGGAGGGCGTGGAGCTTCATCCCTGATTCATACATGTGGTGTCGTGCCCTGAAAATAACCGATCTACAAGCTGGTAGGCATTCATAACATTGCTTTTCTGGAATGTCGATGTGTGTATGTGTTTGTGTGTGTGTGTGTGTATGTGTGTGTGTGTGTGTGTGTGTGTGTGTGTGTCTTCCATTTCCGGTCACCGTGATGTCAACGCCCCTACACCCATAGATATAGAAACCTAGATACCTCATTGGCCTCTGCAGTTCGTTGGAGCAACTCGTATCGCGGCCGCCATTTTCGCGTAGGAAAACGGGCACTCAAAGTGACTACTGGCCAATCACAGCGCTCACAGCGCGTTGACTACTGGCCAATCACAGTGCGTCTTTTCTAAGATTTGTCAGAATCTAGTTGTCCTGCCCCCACTTGCCTCTGATTGGCCTACCGAACGCCCCCTTCTGTGACACACACGGAAGCTTCAGGGAAGCTTTCCTGCGCTAAAATGGCCCCCGTGATACCAATGCCTCAGAGCCAAAGGAGGCGTCTACCTTTATATGTCTATGCCTACAGCCCCCCTACAGCCCCCACCCCGCCACCGCCCTTCCCCCTGACCACACCCCACCCCTCTCCCGTCCCGTGCTGATGATGTCATCATCAGATGCCCGTCTTGGTTCTGATCCATTCCCTCAGCTTGGTGACTCTGGAGTAAACGCCCGGTTTGTTGCGTCGGGCACAGCCCTCCCCCCAGCTCACGATGCCCGCCTGGAACCACTTCCCACTCTCCTCGAAGCACGCCAGGGGACCGCCCGAATCACCCTGGGGGGGGACAAGATAAAAACATGACATTAGGATACAATAAAATACATATTACAGAGCAGAAGAGAAGGAAAAAGAGAGAAAGAAAGAAAGAAGAAAGAAATAACTCAAGGAAAGGCAGCGTCAAAACACAAAGGTCTTTAGTAATGTTATGAATGTTATTTCTTTTGTGATTTAAGGGAAATAAGAGAGGCAGCAGAACCTGCATTTTTCTGGGCGTTTGTTCCAGATATATGGAGCATTGAAACTAAATGCTGCTTCTCCATCTTTATGAGTGCTTTTAGGAACATAAAGAAGAGAAGCGTATGGACTGTGCTCCACACATCTGTGGTTTATGTTTTTTTGTTTTAGTGGACTTTCTTCTTCTGTTGTCGTCGGTGTTCATTGGCTGCGAGTTCCCACCTGATGACGTGTGGGAGTTCAGACCATACATGGGCAACTGGCGGCCACATGCGGCCCCCACCTTCACTTAATGCGGCCCACAGGTTAATATCAGAATACTGATATCCTACTATAATTCTAGTAACCGTCTTGAGTATGTGAGTACGTGAAGCTACCCGGTTCTCCTCAGTGGCTGGACCAATTGCTCTGATTTTGCACACAGCCATTGACCATTACCATCTGAACTTAACTGTGAAGCCCGTTTTTCAATTTCATCAAATCTCAGCTTCTTATTAGCGTTTTTGTGTCAAACACTGTCGCCATGGTTACGGGGCTGCCCAGCTATGGGACGAACTGCCTCCCGGGTTGCCAGATCATGTGCGCATATCCCCCCACGGATGCGTCGACCGGGTATGGTCTAGTATTATTGATTTCAGTTGTTATAATTCCAAACATCCAAACATGACCCGCTTTAATTACTTCACAATTTTGGACTAAGATTATCTTACCTTTTCTACGACGTTATGATATCTTAGGATGAATGGTACAGTAGAAACATTTCATAACTCCATCCTGGGTCCGCCACAGCTTAAAACGTGCGCCATAAGGCCTTGCGCTAGATTGCGTATTTTAATAGCTTTTTTGGTGAGATCTGACGTTCACAGTGACAGAACACTGTGTTCTGTCACTATGAACATCAGATCTCACAAAAAAAAAACAAGAACTAGTATTACAATTCTATGGTCTTTTTTATGTCCAATGTATTTGTATTTAAATTCATAAAGTTAACATAAGTATAAGTATGGGTCGGCAGTGGTTCAGGGGTAGAGTGGCCGGGTAGAGTGAACTGGAAAACCGCAAGGTTCACAGTTTGATGGGGCGCTCCCCTAGAGTTAGTGTGGAAGTGTCCTTGAGCAAGACGTTGAACCCCTAATTGCTCCTGATGAGCAGGTTGGTTCCTTACATGGTTTCCTCCTCCATCGGTGTATGAATGTGTGTGTGAATGGGTTAATGGCACAATCAATGTAAATCGCTTCGGATAGAAGCGCTATATAAATGCACCATTTACCATTTATAACTAAATGCATTTGAAATGAAATAGAAATATTTTCAGGATTCCAATTGAAAAGTAGCAGATCTACAAGCTCAAAACACTGCGCTGCGACACGTTCATAGAATGGCGAAGTACGGCATTAATTATATATATATAAATATATATATTTTTTTTTAGGGGGTAGGCGGGGTCTCCCCTCTCTCGGGCCTCCATGCAAGTGCGTGGTCTGCATAGTGCAAATATCCGCCCCTGAGCGAGGAGTGCTGGGCGGGAGGAGTAGGACGAAGGCTCTCCGTCCTCTCGGTGGGGGCTCCTCACTGTCAGGTGAGTCAGTAAGATAGGACAGCAGTGACAACACAGAGATGTGTGTGTGGAGGAATAGTTAATGGCATAAGGACTACATTGTGGAGGAATAGATAAAGGCATAAGGACTACATTGTGGAGGAATAGATAAGGGCATAAGGACTACATTGTGGAGGAATAGATTGGCATAAGGACTACATTGTGGAGGAATAGATAAAGGCATAAGGACTACATTGTGGAGGAATAGATTGGCATAAGGACTACATTGTGGAGGAATAGATTGGCATAAGGACTACATTGTGGAGGAAAAAGGGCGTAAAAAGGCTCAAAGTGGGAGGTCTCACCTGACAGGCGTCCACGCCTCCGGCCAGGAAGCCACTGCACATCATCCTGGAGGTCACCTGACCTTCTGTCACCACGTTACACACCGTGTCGTTGATGATCTTTACCTCCGCCTTCTGGAGCACACGGGCCGTACGACCTGATGGAGAGAGAGAGGTGGAGAAAGTACTCACATGTTTTACTTAACACATTGAGTGCCTGGATTTTTTCATAACAACTTAGCGTGGGTGCCAGCATTCTCCCCATTGACTGCGCTTTGCTGTTTAAAGCTCTAGACTCCACGACCAGCAAATCCACGTAAAAAAAAACATCCATTCATGTAGCGCCATGACCCTGGCTACATCCTGGAACCATAACATTTCACTCGCGAGTTACAACAGGGGGTGGATCACGCATGACCGGTTTTCTCCACCGGAAACAGATTCAGAGATATAGGCGTTTTAAAGAAGGAAATAGACAGGAAGCGGATGGGAAAAATGTTTTTGTTTCCGGTGAGTGATCTGGCACTTCCTTCGCAGGATTACAATGGGTGCTCCCAGAGCTGCTCTAGCCCCGCCCGCGCGGAGAAAAACGAAAAAAACAAAAAGACTAAACTCACGGTTCAGACCGTGTTCGGCACCGAAGCGCCACTATGTAAACACACGGTTCAGACCGTGTTTGGCACCCGATGTGTTAAGTACAGTACTTGAGTAAATGTACTTAGTTACTTTACACCACTGTGCATATATTCTGAGAATACATCCTCCTTCAGACAGACAGACAGACAGACAGACAGACAGACAGACAGACAGGAGCAAAGACATAATCTGGCCTTACTGCAGAGACAAAAATGAAATAAAAAAAACAACTCAGTCAAAATCAGACGACATCACACTGAAGAACCAGTGTGCGCACGCAGGCCGGCACCAAATGAACCCCACCGCTCATAAGATGTCATGTTAAAGTGGTCACAGCCTCACGTGTCAAAATGCATCCTATCAAACATTCAAATGCTGTTTTTCTCCCAGTGTGGACGAAGAATGCTTAGGATGTTTACTGTGATCTCTCACTCTTTTACTATTTTTACTCAGGATCTCTGCCTCTTGAAATATATAATCCTTAATTGGTTTCTGTTGTGTGTAAACATTTAAACAATAACAGCATTTCAAAGCAGTTTTCCCCCAAACCCCTCCTCCTCCAGTGTCTGTCATAAGAACAGAGGGAGCGCTCTGTGATCATGACACCAGAACCTGCTCTTGCTCGCGCAGCTGCAGCCCGTCAAGTCTAATTTATGCTCCGTCCCGCCAAGGTGTCGCGCGCAGAGAACGGCCGAGAACAGCAGAGCTCTAAGTTCACAGCGGTCTCATCCGTGACGCGGTTGTGAGCTTGTATGTCAGCTGTTCTCGGCGTACGAATACTGTTGCCGGATGAAGTATATATGTCTCGCTAGGGCGCGCCTCACTATCCAACACACAAGAGGTTGAATGAACTGAAACCAGCGCACCCCAAAACAACAGGTTTGGGGATCTGTTAGGAATTGATTATGTCAGGGGTCTTCAACAGGGGGTCCGGGACCCCTAGGGGGTCCTCAAGAGTTACTACAGGGGGTCCGCCAAATCTTTGTGTGATATGATTTTTTATATTTTACCTTAACCACTTGAACCCTGGCATCCATTTTCTGAGGAGAACTTTAGCCAAAAATAGCAGATCTACAAGCTCACAACGCCTCGCAGCGCGAGGCGTTGTGAGCTTGTAGATCGGCTATTTTTGGCAAAGAGGCGTAAGAGGTAAAAAAAAAAAAGAGCAGACCACGTAAACAAAAAATGTTGAATCTGAAACACAATTTTATACGATATAGAGGGGGGTCCCTGCTTCATCACTCTCTCTCAGCTAGGGGGTCCTTGGCCAGAAAACATTGAAGACCCCTGCATTACATGAAACAGTCACCTGGTCTCTACCTCCTTCTCTCAGCGTGCCCCAGCCCCTCACCCATAATAAAATAAGTGGGTCTCTACCTCCTTCTCTCAGCCCCTCACCCATAATAAAATAAGTGGGTCTCTACCTCCTTCTCTCAGCCCCTCACCCATAATAAAATAAGTGGGTCTCTATACCTCCTTCTCTCAGCCCTTCACCCATAATAAAATAAGTGGGTCTCTCTACCTCCTTCTCTCAGACCCTCACCCATAATAAAATAAGTGGGTCTCTCTACCTCCTTCTCTCAGCCCTTCACCCATAATAAAATAAGTGGTCTCTACCTCCTTCTCTCAGCCCTTCACCCATAATAAAATAAGTGGGTCTCTACCTCCTTCTCTCAGCCCTTCACCCATAATAAAATAAGTGGTCTCTACCTCCTTCTCTCAGCCCTTCACCCATAATAAAATAAGTGGGTCTCTCTACCTCCTTCTCTCAGCCCTTCACCCATAATAAAATAAGTGGGTCTCTCTACCTCCTTCTCTCAGCCCTTCACCCATAATAAAATAAGTGGTCTCTACCTCCTTCTCTCAGCCCCTCACCCATAATAAAATAAGTGGTCTCTACCTCCTTCTCTCAGCCCTTCACCCATAATAAAATAAGTGGTCTCTACCTCCTTCTCTCAGCCCTTCACCCATAATAAAATAAGTGGGTCTCTATACCTCCTTCTCTCAGCCCCTCACCCATAATAAAATAAGTGGGTCTCTCTACCTCCTTCTCTCAGCCCTTCACCCATAATAAAATAAGTGGGTCTCTATACCTCCTTCTCTCAGCCCCTCACCCATAATAAAATAAGTGGGTCTCTATACCTCCTTCTCTCAGCCCGTCACCCATAATAAAATAAGTGGGTCTCTCTACCTCCTTCTCTCAGCCCTTCACCCATAATAAAATAAGTGGGTCTCTCTACCTCCTTCTCTCAGCCCCTCACCCATAATAAAATAAGTGGGTCTCTCTACCTCCTTCTCTCAGCCCCTCACCCATAATAAAATAAGTGGGTCTCTCTACCTCCTTCTCTCAGCCCCTCACCCATAATAAAATAAGTGGGTCTCTCTACCTCCTTCTCTCAGCCCCTCACCCATAATAAAATAAGTGGGTCTCTCTACCTCCTTCTCTCAGCCCGTCACCCATAATAAAATAAGTGGGTCTCTCTACCTCCTTCTCTCAGCGTGCCCCAGCCCCTCACCCATAATAAAATAAGTGGGTCTCTACCTCCTTCTCTCAGCCCGTCACCCATAATAAAATAAGTGGGTCTCTCTACCTCCTTCTCTCAGCCCTTCACCCATAATAAAATAAGTGGGTCTCTATACCTCCTTCTCTCAGCCCCTCACCCATAATAAAATAAGTGGGTCTCTCTACCTCCTTCTCTCAGCCCTTCACCCATAATAAAATAAGTGGGTCTCTATACCTCCTTCTCTCAGCCCCTCACCCATAATAAAATAAGTGGGTCTCTATACCTCCTTCTCTCAGCCCTTCACCCATAATAAAATAAGTGGTCTCTATACCTCCTTCTCTCAGCCCTTCACCCATAATAAAATAAGTGGGTCTCTATACCTCCTTCTCTCAGCCCTTCACCCATAATAAAATAAGTGGGTCTCTCTACCTCCTTCTCTCAGCCCTTCACCCATAATAAAATAAGTGGGTCTCTACCTCCTTCTCTGAGCGTGCCCCAGCCCGTCACCCAGCAGCTCATGCCCGGGGAGAAGAAGTGAGACTTGGCGGGCAGACAGATGGGGTGGATGGTGTTGGTGAAGGTGAGGGGCGTGGCCAGCTCCAGCAGGGCCACGTCGTAGTCAAAGGTCATGGGGTTGTAGTCCTCGTGGGTGACGATGGTCTTCAGGGCGTGCTGCTGGACCTCCTCCTGTTTGTACTGGTCCTGCATCCCGCTGTACGTCTGCCAGTTAGACGTCATGTGGTTGCTATGGGAACGGAGAGACAGACAGACAGACAGACAGACAGACAGACAGACAGACAGACAGACAAACAGGCGTGATGTTAGAACAATATGCCATAACTTTGTTGTGTCGCCATAAGTAAACAGATATTAACATCCAGACAATGAAAGCCTACTGTATGCCTGTATGCACACACTGGACAACAAGAAGAAGAAAGACATTGATTAACAAAGGGGTCTTCAACGTTTTCAGGCCAAGGACCCCCTAGCTGAGAGAGAGATGAAGCAGGGACCCCCTACTCTATATTGTATAAAATTGTGTTTCAGATTAAAGTTTTTTTTTTTTACTTAGTCTGCAATTTTTTCCAGGAAAAAATAGCAGACTAAGTAAAAAAAACAACTAGTAGAGTCTACACCTATAGTCTCTTAGCCAAAAATAGCCGATCTACAAGCTCTCAACGCCTCTGCTATTTTCGGCTAATGTTCCCCTCAGAAAAGGAATTCTAGGGTTCAAGTGGTTAATGTAAAAAAAACTAAATCCTATCACACAACGATTTGGCGGACCCCCTATAGTAGCTCTGAGGACCCCCTAGGGGTCCCGGACCCCCTGTTGAAGACCCCTGGATTAATGTATTAAAAAAAATAAAGTTCAGACACTTTATTTTGGTGTATTATTTCTATAATACCATTTGTTTTGTATTTCATATGGTTGGAGAGCCTGATTAGTCGCCTTTACAATGAGGTACAACTTAAGTAAGTAGGGATGTCCCATATTATCGCCCTCCCGATATGAGCTTGTAGATCAGCTATTTTCGGCATGGAGCTAAGTATAAATTATTATGACGCCATCAAGGCCCTCCCAAAATACCATTTAATCAACTCAAATCTTAAATGATATTTAGTCAACTAAAATATGACTAAAACTAAATCATTTTAAATGACACTAAAAAATAAGACTAACTAAAAAGAATTTTATTCAAATGACTAAAACTAAATCAAAATGTGTTGACAAAGTGAACATGGTGTTTTATAGAAAATAGGGGTTATCTCCTTACTCGATTGATTGATTGAATACTTTATTAGCAGTTAGCACAAAAAGCACAGGAAAGTACAGTCTGGTCAGATAAGAGGATTTTAAACCCAAGAAAGCCTATGGCTTGTTTCCATTGGGTCATTTGTACTCAATTCATCGAAACATTAATGACTTTACAAACTCAGTGAGACCTAAAAACTCATCTCATCTTCTGCCTGATGCCAGGCTTGGAACGGAACGTGATCGTTAGGTTTTTAAAATCAGTTGTTTCTGTTTTCTCTGTTAGCACAGAAAACAGGTTAGCTACAGTAAGCTAACGGCCAGAAGCTAATGTTAATCCCAGGGGAAGCTAAATTAGATGATAAATATGTCAGGATGTGGTTGGTTGTCTAAATGTGGATTCTAAAGTGTAAGAATCCTTATCAACCGTTACGTTCCCACAGGAGGGAAAATGAGGGCAACGTTAGTATTGGTCTGTCTAAAGCTGTCACTCAAAGCATAGTTGTTATTCACACACACACACACACACACACACACACACACACACACACACACACACACACACACACACACACACACACACACACACACACACACACACACACACACACACACACACACACACACACACACACACACACACACACACACACACACACACACACACACGGATTCTTTACCAGACACCAGAAATAGCAGATATACAAGCTTGTAGCTGCTATTTTGTTTGGAAACATTGTGAACATTTTGACACTGTTCCAGGGACCGCCAGAAGCAAAGATTTGAGTCTGCTTGAGATGAATTGCCTTTTTTCTGCTTTAATACCTTGTTTCATTTCTAACCTCACTGTATGTTAAGCACTTAGTGAGATCAATGTGAGAGAAGTGATATGCAAATACAATGGACTTGATTAACTTCCATAAAGCAGAGATGATTATCATATTTGTTCTCTCAGATGTGTTGCTTTGATCCTCTGAACCCTGTAAATATACAACACCTGATTCTACTGAGCTTTATTCCAATATGTTTTGTATTGTATTGTCTGTATATATGTATTACTGATGAATTGAGCACAATGGACCACAATAGAAACCTTTGACTGTACTGTACTGTTAATAAGCTTAATAATAAAGTATTCACTCAATCAATAAATAAAGGTTTTGCCATTTGTGTGGCCTGTAAAATGTACTTAATGTCCTCAACATCAAATGACTGTTTATATCAATAGTGTTTCTAACATGGACAAAAGACAGAGTCTTGCTCAAGGGCACTTCCACACACAACCAGGAGGAGAGGGCCCGGTAGGGATCGAACCGGGGAACTTTTCAGCTCCCAGGCGATCACTGTGCCTGCCCTCAGCCACCGCCCCCCGCTCACCCGCCCACCCGCTCATCCAACAGAGCTCATCCAACAGCCGCTCGTTCATCCAACAGAGTTCATCCAACGGAGCCAGAGATGCTTTCAGGTGATTTATTGCACTTGATGTTGCAACAAAGCCAAGTGCTTTTTAAACGGCTCTTCAAGTGCTTTTATGTGTGTGTGTGTGTGTGTGTGTGTGTGTGTGTGTGTGTGTGTGTGTGTGTGTGTGTGTGTGTGTGTGTATAGCGTATAGATATATATCCTCACTGACAGGTAGAAACCTTGTAAGTCCAAACCAGTTACTAGTCAGGAAATGGAAGAATAAAATGAAAAGATTTTCAATGGATCTATTGTAGATATGATTTAGTCAGAAACTATTAACTCATTCAGTGCCATTGACGTGTTTCATGTGTTTTACCGCAATGGCGCAACGTGCCAATGACGTGTTTGACGTGTTTTGGAAAAAAAACATTCAGAACCCAAGATATCATCATTTGAAGATTTGCTGCTCCATTCACTTCTTGTTTAACTTATTACTGAAAAAGGCTGTATCTCGGCTCCTGAGCACTTTTTTGTCTCCGCCAGAGGTGGAGAGTATATGTTTTCGTTCCCGTCACGCTGTGTCCCCCCCCCCCCCCCCCAGCCAAGCTAACATTGGTCAAGCTTCACGTGACAATATGTTGTCACCAATACTTTTGATTGGCTAGCGAGACGCATGACGAAATAAAATCCTATAAATATGTGTGTCACTTCCAAAAAACATTTATGTTTTTGGAAGTGAGGTAACATTGGATGGGATCAAGCTAACATTGGTCAGGTGACACGTGACAATATGTCATATAAATAGGTAAGACAGGATTAATCAGGAACAGTACTGGTGGAGACCTGTGCTCCGAGGAGCACATTTTATAGTTTTTACTATGTATTTTTATGTTACTATGTTATTTTCAAAAGGCAGACAGTGTCAACAAGGTCCAATGACCTCGTTGACAGCACCCATCAGGGGATCCATTATACTGGAGATAAATATTACTTGAAAAAGGTATAAGAAAATTAAAAAAATGCTGGCACAGTTCGCAATGATTTTTTAAATTGCATTGGCACTGAATGAGTTAATACTTTTCATGGGTTCAACGTTAATATTTGACTGGTCATTGTCTTGTAATGGTCTGTAAATGTTAGATCTACAAGCCGCTTGGAGCTTGTAGATCTGTGTTTGTGTGACGCTGTAGTGTGATCAAGCAGGACATTAATTTACCAGAGCAAAAAAAAACAACACAAAAATGTTAAAATCTAGAGATAAGAGGTTTCTATATCCATACATGCACCAGGCAGGAGGAGCTACAATACAGGGGTCTTCAACAGGGGGTCCGGGACCCCTAGGGGGTCCTCAGAGTTACTACAGGGGGTCCGCCAAATCTTTGTGTGATAGGATTATTTTTTTTACCTTAACCACTTGAACCCTGGCATCCATTTTCTGAGGAGAACTTTAGACAAAAATAGCAGATCTACAAGCTCACAACGCATCAGCGTTGTGGGCTTGTATGTCTGCTATTTTTGGCTAAAAGGCGTAAGAGGTAAAAAATAAAAGAGCAGACCACGTAAACAAAAAATGTTGAATCTGAAACACAATTTTATACAATATAGAGGAGGGGGTCCCTGCTTAATCCCTCTCTCAGCTAGGGGGTCCTTGGCCTGAAAACGTTGAAGACCCCTGTTCTAATATTAGGCAGGAGGAGCTACAGTACTACATTCTAATACAGGGGTCTTCAACGTTTTCAGGCCAAGGACCCCCTAGCTGAGAGAGAGATGAAGCAGGGACCCCCACTACATATTGTGTAACATTGTGTGGCAGAAAACACTTTTTCATAGATTTCATAGATAGCTGGATTCATGTTAATGTGTATGTTCAGTTTGTTAACCGTTAAACCTTCAATATTTAGTCAACTTGACCGTTAGCGCTGTACTTGGTCTGCTCTTTTTCCCTCTCTACACTGACTCTCCTAAAATAGCCGATCCACAAGCTCACAACGCCTCGCAGCACGAGGCGTTGTGAGCTTGTGGATCCGCTATTTTAGGCTAATGTTCCCCATCACACAAAGATTTGGCGGACCCCCTGTAGTAACTCTGAGGACCCCCTAGGGGTCCTGGACCCCCTGTTGAAGACCCCTGTTCTAATCCATATATTGTTGCTGTCATCTACACATTCTAACGTTTTGTATTTGTTTGGTAAACCAACGTCCTTCTTGATCACACCAAAAGTAGCAGATCTACAAGCTCCAAAGCTTGTAGATCTGCTACTTTTTGCTACTTTTTCCCCATTTGAATCCTGAACAGTCATAGTTTAGTAGATGTGAGGTTTCCCAGCCGGACAGAGCAGATATCCATACATGCAGCCAGACATCATTCTAATAAATATATGAGTGTGAGAACCTCATAACCCATTGAGACCGGGACCGCATCATCTGTGTGGCATTTTGACAGTTATTTGGGCTATTCAAAAATAGCAGATCTACAAGCTCATAGAGCTATGAGCTTGTAGATCTGCTATTTTGGAAAAATCACGACAATTTTGTGCAAATCTTTGTATATATATGTATTTCTTTAAAGTGAACATTTGTAACTCAAATCTTTGCTTCTGGGGGGGCAAAACATTTTACAAATGTTTGCTTTAAATATATATATATTCAAAGATTTGCACACATTTTTTTTACGATTTTTAACAAAAATAGCACACTCGGCGCCGCACCATGAGCTTGTAGATCTGCTATTTTTACAATAGCAAAATAAATCTAAAAAGACACAGATGTGTTTCCGGATTGAATGAGATAAAGTACATGTCATACTGCTATACTCTGAGAAACGCTGCAAATGAAAAAAACTGCATGGCACAGCGAATATCACACACACACACACACACACACACACACACACACACACACACACACACACACACACACACACACACACACACACACACACACACACACACACACACACACACACACACACACACACACACACACACACACACAGTTAATGAATGGCTCAAACAGTGTGGTTAGTGCTCCCCCTGCAGGCTCCTATGAGACATGCAGCCCTTTAACACTAAAGAGTCTCCAAGGTGTTTGTAATTAACGGTGTCATCAGGGGCTCGTTTAGACGGTGTGTCATTTCTATTTAAATCCTCTCTCTGTTGTGTTATGTATTTCACCCTCATCAGAATGTATGGCAAAATGAATATTTACATATTCAGGAATGAGCCTGGATAATAAAATAATGGGGACGCGTTTAACTCAGAAATGACAAACCCTCCCCCCCCCAAAAAAACAGTCCTTGAATGGTTAAAGAGGAACGACCCACAGTATTTGGCTTCGAGGAATACACCGTACATGCTTGTTTCACCACCGTCAACCTGGCAACCCTATATTGGCCATGTTTTTATTATTAGGTTATATCTAAGTGTTTTTCAAAAGAGCCGATCTACAAGCTCACAACGTGTCTCATTGCAACGTGTTGTGAGCTTCTTTTTAGAACAAAATGGATTTTTTTGTTTTAAGATGTAACACAACACTTGTATACGGGCTCTTGGCACAAAATCATTCCAGATGGTCTCGTCTCATTCCACTGTTCTGACCCCAGCATGTGGAACACCCACCAGACATCTACAAGTATGACTCCCTCTCCTCCTTCATAACCACCAGAAAACAGCTGTAAAATACCTCGCCACCAGAAATTAAGTTTTAGTCATTTGATTTCATTAGTTTTAGTCGACTAAATTTTATTTTGGCGGGGCCGTGATGGCGTCGTAAATCGTAATGGCTGCTTTATACTTAGCTGTGTGCCGAAAATAGCCGATCTACAAGCGAGTTTGACACCCATTACATTACATTACGGTCATTTAGCAGACGCTTTTATCCAAAGCGTCTTACAATAAGTACATTCAACATAGGTAGGGAAGGAAAACTACTAATCACCGGAAGTCTGAAGTGCATTCTCTTCTAAAACAAGCAACGTATACATATATACATGGTAAGTGGTCGGGCAGGGGTGTAAGCATCGACCATAGCCTGGAGGTAGGAAGGAGCTGTTCCTTTCACTGCCCTATAGGCTAGCACCAGGGTTTTAAACTGGATGTGAGCCGCTACGGGGAGCCAGTGTAGAGAACGGAGAAGGATAGTTGTGTGGGAGAACTTGGGGCTGTTGACGAGCTGCAGCTTTCTGAACAAGCTACAACAAGCTCCACACAGAACCAAGCACAAAATAACTAGTCTCACTTCTACTGGATCTCCCTGACATTCTAGTCTAGTTTGTAGTTGTTGATGAAATGGTCAATATATTTAGTCCAGAGGTCTTCAACAGGGGGTCCGGGACCCCTAAGGGGTCCTTAGAGTTACTCCAGGGGGTCCGCCAAATCTTTGCGATAGGATTTTTTTTTTTTTACATTAAATTAACCACTTGAACCCTAGCATCTCTATTCTGATGAACATTAGCCAAAAATAGCAGATCTACAAGCTCACAACGCCTCGCGCTGCAAAGAGGTTTGGTGTGGAGTGGAAAAGAAGCGAATCAAGTACTAAGTATTGAAGGTTTAACTGGTTAAATGTCTGAAATGAACCGAAAATATTAATTTACACAGCACTGATGATGATAGTCAATGAAGCCATCTATGAAATCTATGAAAAAGAGTCTGCAACACAATTGTCTGCAATGTATGGGGATCAGAGCATGTGAGCGGAGCGGAGCGACGCGATTTTGACGTGAGCGCGGAGCTGGTTATAAAAAGGTTGGAGCGCTACTCAGAGCGAGGACCGCCTCCCGCTCCAGGCCGCCCTCGCGGGGGCTGCGCACCGAATGTTTGAGCATGCCCGGTCGCACGGACTCAGAGACACACAGACATCCGCAGTGCACAGGCACCGAGATGTCATTAGAATTTCTACTTTCTTTTTCCTTTCTTTTTTTTACTGTTGAGCGACCCGGTTTGAGCGGAGCGAGATTTGCGCAAATCAACGTGAGCGAGGAGCGACGCTGAGCGGAGCGCGGGGGGAGTTGACGTGAGCGAATAGCGAGCGTGAAACCGGCCCCCTGGAGCGCCGAGCGGCATTTCCACCCGCTCCGCTCCGCTCACGTGCTCTGATGGGGGTCCCTGCTTCGTCTCTCTCTCTCAGCTAAGGGGTCCTTGGGCTGAAAACGTTGAAGACCCCTGATTTAGTCATAGTTTTAGTCATCATAGCTTACTTTTTATGTAGTTTTTGACAAAAAAAAAGCTTGTCGACAACACATTTTCAGCATAGTTTTAGTGGTGGAAATGAACACCGTTAACAGTTTTTAGAAGTCATTTTGTTAGTATTAATCATAATAAGGTACCTGGGGTCAGAGGTCTTGAAGCAGTGTTAGTATTAATCATAATAAGGTACCTGGGGTCAGAGGTCTTGAAGCAGTAATAAGGTACCTGGGGTCAGAGGTCTTGAAGCAGTGTTAGTATTAATCATAATAAGGTACCTGGGGTCAGAGGTCTTGAAGCAGTGTTAGTATTAATCATAATAAGGTACCTGGGGTCAGAGGTCATGAAGCAGTGTTAGTATTAATCATAATAAGGTACCTGGGGTCAGAGGTCTTGAAGCAGTAATAAGGTACCTGGGGTCAGAGGTCTTGAAGCAGTGTTAGTATTAATCATAATAAGGTACCTGGGGTCAGAGGTCTTGAAGCAGTAATAAGGTACCTGGGGTCAGAGGTCTTGAAGCAGTAATAAGGTACCTGGGGTCAGAGGTCTTGAAGCAGTAATAAGGTACCTGGGGTCAGAGGTCTTGAAGCAGTGTTAGTATTAATCATAATAAGGTACCTGGGGTCAGAGGTCTTGAAGCAGTAATAAGGTACCTGGGGTCAGAGGTCTTGAAGCAGTGAGCAGCAGACAGCAGCCAGCGGTCAGACAGGATGGACGCTCCACACACGTGACCCCGCGTCTGGAAGTGAAGGCTGACCTGCCAGGGCCACTCCCCCAGCTCTGCGTCGTCCCCGCCCACAATGCGGTTCAGCTTGTAGGGCCTGATGCCGCACTCTGACACACACACACACACACACACACACACACACACACACACACACACACACACACACACACACACACACACACACACACACACACACACACACAACCCATTAGGATCGGGAACGCATCTTCTTTGCTATAACCATTATTGTATACTTTCAGCTATTCAAAAAATACTAGATCTACAAGCTCACAAGCTTGTAGATCTACCTTTTTTTTTTTTTTTTTACAATTGTGCATTTATTCTTACTTTTTTTCTCTCTCTCTGGAAACAACTAAAACGACAGAGTTTGCAAAAGAATGAATTTCTCCAGCTGTTTAACATCCTGTAAACCAGTGGTTTTCAACCTTTTTCATGTCAAAGACCCCCACATTTTCCCCCCTTATTAGCCCGCGGACCCCCCATTTGAAAAGATATGCCAAGGACCCCCATAGGAGAAGATTTTTACGGCTCTAGCAGTGATTTTCAACCATTTTAATTTAAGGTTCCATTTGTACACTCTCAGAGTTACAGACCCGTAAGGGTCCATTTGGTTCCTAACTATCTATCATTTAGCTGGGGACCACCTGGAATCCCTTCAAGGACCACTGGTGGTCCCCGGACCACCGGTTGAGAACCAGTGCTGTAAACCTATATAAAGATGTTTGTGACTCTCTGAACTCCACAACTCTTTAGAATTCCAGAGCGTTGCCCAGCAGGGCGGCGACACCACTGATCCAAACACTCCAGAGCCCTGAGGCTTTGAGCGAAGGACAGGAAGTACATAAACTAAAAAAATAAAACTTCACACAGATGAGTCACAAGAGTTTAAAGAAAGATTGAGATAAATTAAAAAGTCTGGAAGCCTCGGGCGGACAGCCTGGTGAGACGAGAGTCACAACGCGAGACACAATGTAACACACAACACAACTGTGTGTGTGTGTGTGTGTGTGTGTGTGTGTGTGTGTGTGTGTGTGTGTGTGTGTGTGTGTGTGTGTGTGTGTGTGTGTGTGTGTGTGTGTACAGTATGAAGCCGTGGGCTGATCACAAATCACGCCGCATGGAGGGAGTTGAGATGGAGGGATGTTAGCGGGGGGGGGGGGGGGGGGGGGGGGGTGAAGGGAAAGCACTCACACAGGGGGTTAAGCTTAATCTATGCTCCATTGGGGAACGTCTGAGAATAGCAGATCTACAAGTTCAGGAACCTGTAGGTCTGCTATTCTCAGCATGAGACACCATCGTGTGACCATGTGTGAATGGTTGCAGATTCAAATGGTTATTACGTGATGTTACCACAGTTGTTATGTGGTATGGTTATAGAGTATTGATTGATTGATTGAATATGTTATTAGGCAAAACATTTAAAACAGCACAATTACATTTAAAATACTTTGTCTAACAGGTCTGTGTCCTTGCGTCTTGTTTCCAAAGAGGGCCTTGGTATTCAATTCATAGACATTATAGTGGCACCACAGTTCTAATATCAATACAAATAATACAGAAAAAGATAACACTGTGAACAACAAAAAATAAAAACATTAAAAAAAAGGGGGGACAAAAAAAACTATATGTACAAGAACAGGGGGGGGGGGGGGTCGGCTGTCTAACGGGAAAATGGTACTACCTCCTCTTTTGGCCTACTGAAAGGTGATTTTTTAAGGCTGTTTTAAATGAGCCCAGTGAACTGCATGTTTTGAGGGATGGGGTTAGACTATTCCAATCCTGGGTGGCAGTGCTGTAGAAGGAGAATTTGCCCATGTTTGTTTTATGGGTGGGTGGTACCAAATTGTTGTTAACGCTCCCTCTGGTATTGTGATGTGGGTGTCACTAACTTTAGGTATTTACTCAGATATGCGGGAATAGGGGGCATATTGTGCAAATTTACACATTTTTCAGAACCTGGCGTCTGTGAGAGAAACAAGCAACCAGCGTCATGTCGTTCTGCACGAACGGTAGGTCATGTGCGACATTCAGCGCATGTTTGAGTATCATGAGACTCCACGATGATCAGTAGTAGAAAAAACAACAACATTGCATCGGTTATAATAGACGATTTTCACTCTTACACACGTCTCCGATTATGCCGCTGCAAGGGGTCTGCAGAATGGACAACAGGGGCAGATCTGGAAATATTCAACGTTCCTTTGTGTGTTGGTGAGTGATTAGCGACACATCAAACACACAACCTAAAATGACCGGCACTCACCTTTAAAGGGTTATTATGTGATCTTATACAGTTAAAGGGTTATTAAGTAACAGTTAAAGGGTTATTATGTGATCTTATACAGTTAAAGGGTTATTAAGTAACAGTTAAAGGGTTATTATGTGATCTTATACAGTTAAAGGGTTATTATGTAACAGTTAAAGGGTTAATATGTGATCTTATACAGTTAAAGGGTTATTATGTAACAGTTAAAGGGTTATTATGTAACAGTTAAAGGGTTATTATGTAACAGTTAAAGGGTTATTACGTGATCTTACCACAGTTAAAGGGTTATTATGTAACAGTTAAAGGGTTATTACGTGATCTTACCACAGTTGGCCTCATCAGAGCCGTCGTCACAGTCGTTGACTCGGTCACACTCTGCGTTGACTTTGTTCACACACTCCTTGTCCTGACACCTGAAGCTGAAGTCATTGCACACTTCTGGAGCTGTGGGGGGAGGGGGGGGGGATACTCTGTATTCACATTTTTTACTTAAGTAAAAGTATCAATACTGCCATGTAGGAATAACATGTTACTTAATGTTAAGTAAAATGCCGGATTACAAAATGTACTTATTATGCAGAATGTCCCAGTTTCACAAGTTTTCAAATGTATAAAAATCTTTTGCAAAATATAGATCTGCTATTTTCAAATGGCCGAAATGTACACAGGGCTGAGGTGGTTACTGTATGTTTTGTAACAATAATCAAAATCAACAAAGTAACTAAAGTTGATATTATAGCAACAGGCCTATTTATTAACCCACAATATATGTCAAATTTTATTGTATGTACCTGCATAACCTTTCCAAAAACATAACTTTTAAAATACAGGCGGGGGGGGGGGGACCCACCAAAACCGTTCCGCGACCCACAATTTGGTCCCGACCCGCTGTTTGGGAAACAGTGCTCAAACGGGTATGCATGTGCGTGCGACTAGTGGAGCCCCACCTCCTGTGTGTGTGTGTGTGTGTGTGTGTGTGTGTGTGTGTGTGTGTGTGTGTGTGTGTGTGTGTGTGTGTGTGTGTGTGTGTGTGTGTGTGTGTGTGTGTGTGTGTGTGTGTGTGTGTGTGTGCGCGTGTGTGTCTCATCACTCACAGGTCTTGCAGTTGGCCTCATCACTGCCGTCTCCACAGTCTCTCTTGGTGTCACAGACCACGTCCTGAGGAACACACGACCCGTCCCCACAGCGCCACTCGTTGTCATCACAGCCTGGTCACGTGATCACATGGTCACATGATGAGAGAACCACACACAGGTCACATGATGAGAGAACCACACACACAGGTCAACAACACTTTGTTTGATTGATTTTTTTTATATATATATTGTTTTCTTATCCCACGATTTTGTAACCCTTATTTTTCACCCGGTGCCAATTTTCTAAGTGATCCTGGGCGCTACACTCCCCTCACCAGCCTAGGGAGGCCAGGGCCGAGCTCATGCCTCCTTCAATGCATGAGAGCCAACTGACCTTCTTGTCACCTGACAGGGGGGAGTTTCCCTGGTAGAACGTAGCGCGTGGAAGGAACACGTTATTCCAACCAGTTCCCTTCCCCTCCATCAGGCGCCCCGGCTGACCAGGGGGAGGCAGTATAGTGACCAGGATTACTACATGTTTTTGTGAGGGTATTAACTACCCTAGGTGACACGGGGAGAACATGCAAACTCCACACAGAAAGGCCCTGCTTCTGGTCTCCGCCTACTTTACGAGAAGTAAACCAGAGATGGTATGTCTTTTTTTTTGTCTTGGACTGAACCTTACAGACAGACAGACAGACAGACAGACAGACAGACAGACAGACAGACAGACAGACAGACAGACAGACAGACAGACAGGCAGAACACCCCATCCTATACGAACGGGACCATTGTGGATTTGTTTTGTATTTTATTATCTTTATTGGTGTGCTACTGGGCTTCATGATTATTGCACATACATGTATTCCACAACACTATGGATGTATTAAATCACATGAGCATTTCTTAATTAGGAATTTGGGAACAAAAAAAAGAGTATTTTTTTGTTGCAGAATGTGTCTTGAGAGATTAGTAAATCAGAGGGTTTTTATATTTCCCTGAATAAATGAATTTGTTGTCTCTTTCAAAAACACAACTAATACATGCAGTAGCCAAATAACACAATAGAACATAATGAATGAAAATAAAATAAACGTTGATCTTTGTGTGACACTGTTGTACGACAAACAAGGGCGTCACGTACATATGAGGTTTGTGGATGACAGCGACAAGATGATTAAAATGCTAACCAGTTCTATTAAACACACACACACACACAGACAGACAGACAGAAGAACTTACTACATTGCTTCTCATCACTCTCGTCCCCACAGTCGTTGACTTGATCACAAACCCAGTACTTAGGTTTACACATCCCGTTGTCACACGCAAACTGGTCCTTAGCACACTCTGAGAGAGAGAGAGAGAGAGAGAGGTGTCAAATACAACCCGTTTTTTATCAAACCTACGTTTTTCAAATTGACTTCACCATTTTGTCTTTATAAATGAAGAGTCCAAATTGTGTGAGTAAACTTTTGGTTTTAATCTTTGGTAGTCTAGGACACGTGCACAAGTTGGTTGTGAGGGGCCTGCAAATGGCCGGCCTCTCCAAAAGGAGGGCTAAACAATTAGCAAGGTACTGCTCAATATCAGCTCTTATAGGAAGCCGCTCAATGTGGAGGAGGCGTTGTTTCCTTTACCCATGATTGTTGTCTGCTGTGTTTGACAGGTATGCCAACATTATTGTATGTAACAATGCTCTACCTTATATACACTTTGTAACTGACTGTTTTCTCATTATCTGACTGAACTGGCAGTGTTTATGTCCTTTCTACATCTTGTACTTCTGTTTAGGTGGACATAAATAAATATTTCAAATGTGTGTGTGTGTGTGTGTGTGTGTGTGTGTGTGTGTGTGTGTGTGTGTGTGTGTGTGTGTGTGTGTGTGTGTGTGTGTAACTCACTGCATTTCATCTCGTCACTCATGTCTCCACAGTCGTTCCAGCCGTCACAATGCAGGTCGTTGTTTATGCAAATCCCAGAGTTACAAGCAAACTGCTTGGGACAGGCTGGGCGAGAGACATAGAGACACAGAGAGAGAGAGAGAGTTACAGGCAAACTGTTTGGGACACGCTGGGCGAGAGACATAGAGACACACAGAGAGAGAGAGAGTTACAGGCAAACTGCTTAGGACACGCTGGACGAGAGACATAGAGACACACAGAGAGAGAGAGAGTTACAGGCAAACTGCTTAGGACACGCTGGGCGAGAGACATAGAGACACACAGAGAGAGAGAGAGTTACAGGCAAACTGCTTGGGACACGCTGGGGGAGAGACAGAGACACACAGAGAGAGAGAGAGAGTTACAGGCAAATTGCTATGGACACGCTGGGCGAGAGACATACAGTAGAGACACACAGAGAGAGAGAGAGTTACAGGCAAACTGCTTAGGGCACGCTGGGCGAGAGACATAGAGACACACAGAGAGAGAGAGAGAGAGTGTTACAGGCAAACTGATTAGGACACGCTGGGCGAGAGACATAGAAACTAGGGGTGTCACGATTCACTTACCTCACGATTCGATTCAAAATCGATTCCTAGGGTGCCGATTCGATTAAAATTGCGATTCTGCGATTAATTGATATTCGATTCGATTCTGCGATTTATTGCGATTTTCTAGGGTGCCGATTCGATTAAAATTGCGATTCTGCGATTTATTGCGATTTTCTAGGGTGCCGATTCGATTAAAATTGCGATTCTGCGATTAATTGATATTCGATTCTGCGATTTATTGCGATTTTATAAAAATAAAAATAAAATAAAAAATAAAATAAAAAAATAAAAAATATATATTTTTTTTTTTAAATCGATTTTAATATTTTGAATCGACTTTTAAAATCGTGGCATTAAGAATCGCGATTTATTCATGAATCGATTTTTTTTGACAGCCCTAATAGAAACACACACAGAGAGAGAGAGAGTTACAGGCAAACTGCTTAGGACACGCTGGGCGAGAGACATAGAGACACACAGAGAGAGAGAGAGTTACAGGCAAACTGCTTGGGACACGCTTGGCGAGAGACATAGAGACACACAGAGAGAGAGAGAGTTACAGGCAAACTGCTTAGGACACGCTGGGCGAGAGACATAGAAACACAGAGGGTACATCCACACATGTCTGTTCGCGTCCGTCAAGTTGTCGTACGGACGGCCGGAAGTCCCATCCACTCCCATGTTAAAAAAAAACGGAACAGTACTGTTCCGTTTTTTCTAGTATGGAACGGACATGTGTGGATGTACCCAGAGAGAGAGTTACAGGCAAACTGCTTGGGACACGCTGGGCGAGAGACATAGACACACAGAGAGAGAGAGAGAGAGTTACAGGTAGGGATGGGACGATAAGAAAATTTCATATCACGATAATTGTGGCCAAAAATATCACAATATACGATATTATCACGATACAGTGAACAGTGAAAATCACTTGACCTGTCATTTCTGTTAAAGAACATTTATTATCTTGCTGTCTCACATGGAGGTAGAGAAAGACAATGTAAACACAATAAGTTATTTATTTTATCATTCAGAAGATATGATATCTCTACATACAGTGGTGTAAAAGTACATTAAGTACTAAATACATTTACTCAAGTACTGTACTTAAGTCTTAAGTACACTTTTGAGGATTTTTTACTTTACTGGAGTATTTCCCATTTCCAATACTTTTACTTCTACTCCAATACATCTCAGATTCAAATATTGTACTTTTCCTCCACTACAATGATTTGACAACTTTAGTTACTAGTTACTTTGCTGATTTAGATCACAAAACATACATGAACCACTGCAGCCCTATGCATTTTGGCCATTTGAAGATGAGCTTGTAGATCGGCTATTTTCAAAAAAAAAATTATATAGATTTGATGCCAATACTTTTGTACTTTTATTCAAGTTAATTTTGATTACCAGACTTTTACTTGCAACAGAGTTTTGCAGTATTTTTTACTTTTACTTAAGTCAAAAATGTGAGTACTTTCTCCACCACTGGCTATATAAATATCAATCTGACAATGTAAAGTTAAAACGGAACGGGACGTGCAGCAATTGCTGCTATAAAATAATGACTTTATATTTGGTTGGGTGCCGAGTGACACATCAAAAAGAGCCGATCTACAAGCTCACAAATGCGTCAGATCATGAGTTTGTAGGTCGGCTATTTTTGCTGCACAACACGGTCGTTCAACTCAGCATATTCACAAACGGCTTATTTTCCGTGTTAACTTGAATTCCACGCTGTAATATGGATGAGGCTTGACAACAAGTAGCACAAAAAGCTAGTAGCCTACAAGGGACAGTGAGGCGAGTGCACTGACTCGTTGCGACGCTGCCCATTACATTACAACCGCCTTCTTTGGAACTGTATCCTCTGCAGTCCACACACACATATATATACATGCTCACAGCGGTTTCCATTTCCTTTGATTCTCTCTGGGCCGGATATGCACCCTGGCAAAGCAAATGGACACCAAAAGTTTTTTTGGTCGAACTTTTTTTTTTTTTTTTTTGCGATAATTACAGTACCCTGCGATACAGTTATTGTGGACGTTTTAATATTGTATATCGTCCCATCCCTAGTTACAGGAAAACTGCTTAGGACGAGAGAGAGAGAGAGAGAGAGAGAGAGAGAGAGAGAGAGAGAGAGAGAGCACAAAAAAGTTATGAAGTTAGTGAGCAAAGGGTAGAGGGAGAGAAAAGAAAGAACGACCGAGTGTGACAAAAAACAAGAGAGAGGCGGACAAACACAGAGAGAGAGAGGGAGAGAGAGAGAAGGGGCGACACGGGGAGCAAGCCGAGCGGCAGGCAGGCAGTGACAGCATCTATTCAGTCATCAGTCACTCTGCCATTTACTGTTCCCTGTTGATCACACATTATAAATACATTTGGGTCGGCCGGGGGAGGGGCAGAACCCGGCCCGCTAGCCAGGAGAGAGAGAGAGAGAGAGAGAGAGAGACAGAGAGAGTCCCTCTCACTGACTGACTGGCTGACAGCAGCAAATAAAATGGAGCCAATAAACCAGCTCTCTGGTGATTAGTGGAGCTTCACGTGTCATCAGTGTGAGATCTGTTAAGCAGACACAACACCAGCATCTTATACGGGATGCTGGATAAACGGCTGTCCCGTCCCGCTCTGTCCTCATCTGGGCTCTGGTGACACGGAGCCCACGCTCGTGTCAACAACAATATGAGAACGTTTGGGTGAAAACAAGCAAACGTTTGACCTAAAGGTAGCTGAACAGCTCTGCCAACGTATAGGCAAACATCCGGCCAAAATAGCAGACTGACATTTTCACTATTTGACGCACACTGGATTAATAAAGGGTTGAAGTGTTTTTTTTTAACTCACGGTTGGACGGGTCGAAGGCGCTGTACTCAGCCCTGAACCCTTTATCTGTGAAAGCCTCGTCTGAGTGGAACTTCACCTCCAACATGTTAGACTGACTGGTGACCGCTAGAGAAGACAGCTCACCACAGTACCTAGAGAGAGAGAGAGAGAGAGAGAGAGAGAGAGAGAGAGAGAGGTCAACATGTTAGACTGACTGGTGACCGCTAGAGAGGACAGCTCACCACAGTACCTAGAGAGAGAGAGAGAGAGAGAGAGAGAGAGAGAGAGAGAGAGAGAGAGAGAGAGAGAGAGAGAGAGAGAGAGAGAGAGAGAGAGAGAGAGAGAGAGAGAGAGAGAGGACCCCCAGGGGTACTTGATGGGGCTCCAGGGGGTCCCCAGCTAAATGATGGACAGGAACCAAATGGACCCTTATGGGTCTGTAACTCTGAGAGTGTACAAATGGAACCAAATGGACCCTAACAGGGTCATTTGGTTCCATTTGTACACTCTCAGAGTTAAATTAACATTGATTTTACGATATGAATTGGTGTCCCAGATATAGAAATGCCATTAAATGGGGGTCCGTAGCCCTAATGCATGTCAAACTGGGGGTCCTTGAAATTAAAATGGTTGAGAATCACTGCTAGAGCCGTAAAAATCTTCTCTTATGCAGGGGGTCCCTGGCTTATCTTTTCAAACGGGGGTCCGCGGGCTAATAAGTGTCAATTTTGGGGTCCTTGACATGAAAAGGTTTGAGAACCACTGCGCTAGAGGACAGCTCACCACAGTACCTGTAGAGAGGGAGGGGTCAAGTTACATTATAACATAATAAACTTTATTTATATAGCACTATTCAAAAACAGGTTTACAAAGTGCTTCACATACAATACATAAACAGGATATATAAAAGCAATTCATTGAAGGACATTTAAAAACAAAAGGAACAATACTCAAATAATAAGACCAAAGATAAGAGTGAAAGCAGAAAACTAGCTGACCAATCAATCTGTAGTAATGACTTTTTAAAAGGGTTTTTAAAAGCGGACTCTGAAGTGGCCTGTGTCTGATTAGTAGTGACCTCGGCCCCTAGCAGCAAATGCAAGTAAAAGTTTGTCAGATGATCTAAGACAGGGGTCTTCAACAGGGGGTCCGGGACCCCTAGGGGGTCCTCAGAGTTACTACAGGGGGTCCGCCAAATCTTTGTGTGATAGGATTTTTTTTTTTACCTTAACCACTTGAACGCTGACATCACTTTTCTGAGGAGAACTTTAGCCAAAAATAGCAGATCTACAAGCTCTCAACGCCTTGCGCTACGAGGCGTTGTGAGCTTGTAGATCTGCTATTTTTGGCAAAGAGGCATAAGAGGTAAAAAAAAAGAAGAGCAGACCACGTAAACACAAAATGTTGAATCTGAAACACAATTTTATACGATATAGAGGGGGGTCCCTGCTTCATCTATCTCTCAGCTAGGGGGTCCTTGAATGCCTGAAAACGTTGAAGACCCCTGATCTAAGATTACGGGGGGGGGGGGGGGAAGACCGTTCAGTGCTTTAAAAAACAAACAATGTGATTTTAAAATCAATTGTGAACGCCACTGGTAGCCAGTGCAGTGAAGCAGGAACAGGGCTGATGTGGTTAGATCTCCTGGTTATATATCTATATGTGGTTATATCCAGGGGTGCACATAACTGGTGCGCAGGTGCGCATGCGCACCTAAAATAAAAAATGCGCACCACATAAGGCGACGCGAGGCGCTTTTGCGCACCAACAGCTGGGACAGGAATTTCCAAGCTTTTAATTTTTTGCAAAAATAAAAAATAAAAGCCTGGAGATCGAGGCTAGGAATTTACTTCCTGAAGCCACACTCACACAATCACTCTAAAGCACCCGTCGGCCCCATGTACAGCCATTAGGCACAGGGGTAGAGATATGACTCGCGTCGCCTCGCATCGCCTCGCATTGCCTCGCTGAGTGCACGCAGCCAGCAGCGGCTGTTAGAGGCACTCGTCACCGATGATGAACGCACCGTAATGGTGCAAAATATGCCGTGAACGTCCCAATCTGGCGGATAAAATCAGCGCAGCAGCACAGGGCACCAACCTTGGGGGCTTTATCTAACAGCGTGAGAAAAAAAAAAAACGGCGAAAATCGGCGGAATTTAGAAGCAGAGCGTTCTTTCCCCCCCCCCCCCCGTTGACAAAACTGTCCGGTGGGCACCGTGCGGACCCCCCCCCCCCCCCGTTGACAAAACTGGCCGGGCTGAACCCCCCCCCCCCCCCCCCGTTGACAAAACGGGACGGGCGCCATGCGCACCAAGTCACATGTCCAGGTGCTCTTCTGCGTACCAGACCTAAAAAGTTATGTGCACCCCTGGTTATATCTATATTATATATACTAGACCATACCCGCCCTGGTCGACGCATGCGTGGGGGGATATGCGCACATCATCTGGCAACCCGGGAGGCAGTTCGTCCCATAGCTGGGCAGACCCGTAACCATGGCGACAGTGTTTGACACATAAACGCTAATAAGAAGCTGAGATTTGATGAAATTGAAAAATGGGCTTCACAGTTAAGTTCAGATGGTAATGGTCAATGGCTGTGTGCAAAATCAGAGCAATTGGTCCAGCCAGTGAGGAGAACCGGGTAGCTTCACCACTACAAACGCACATAGGTTACTAGAATTATAGTAGGATATATTATATATTATATGTGGTTATATCTCCTGGTTCTTGTAAGAACTCTAGCTGTTGTATTTTGAATGAGTTGAAGGCGATTGATTGACTTTTTGGGGAGTCCAGAAACAAGTGAATTCCAGTAGTCCAGGTGGTTTGTGACAAAGGCATGAATAAGGGTCTGTGCATCGCTGAATGAAATACATGATCTGATTTTAGAAATAGTCCTGCTTTGGAAGATGATGCTGTTTTTGTGATGTTTGGAAAAACACTAAATTGGTTAAGAGGTTTAAATACAAGCAGGAGAATCTTAAAGGCATAGTTCACCCCCCAAAATGACTTTTTTTTCCTATGGATTAGTCACCCCATGGAGACTTGAATTCATGGATATTTATTAGTTTTTGTCTCATTTCTAAGACAATAATTTGATGACCGGCAGCGGTTCCGGAACCGCTGCCTACAGGTCCGCTGGTCATCACATTATTGTCTTAGAAATTAGACAAAAACTAAAACATATCCATGAATTACAAGTCTCTATGAGGTCAGTAATCTATGGAGAAAACACGTTGTTTTATTGGGTGAACTATCCCTTTAAAAGCAACTCTAAAACTAAACTGTACTGGTAGCCAGAGGAGAGGAGAGGAGAGGAGAGGAGAGGAGAGGAGTAAAATGGCACCCATCCAGAGCCACGTCTGAAGCTCATCAGAGCAGCGTTTTGGACAGGCAGGACAGACTATAGTGAGACTGTCACCCTGCTGTCACATTATAACAGGGTGACAGGGAGGACGTCTCACAGTGTCCCTGCCCGTCCTATACAAACCCCCCCCCGTCCCCCCCCCCGTCCCATACAGCCCGCTGTCCCTTAAAGCCCCCCAGCCCCCCCCCCCCCATCCAGACCCTGGCTGGCTGAGTATAAAAGCATCATCTAAAGCCCACAATGTGATGAATGTGCACATTCACCCCATTCATCTCTGCTGAGTTACCTCTGTATAACTCTGCACCGTACCTGCACAGCCTCACTGTATAACTCTGCACTGTACCTGCACAGCCTCACTGTATAACTCTGCACTGTACCTGCACAGCCTCACTGTATAACTCTGCACTGTACCTGCACAGCCTCACTGTATAACTCTGCACTGTACCTGCACAGCCTCACTGTATAACTCTGCACTGTACCTGCACAGCCTCACTGTATAACTCTGCACTGTACCTGCACAGCCTCACTGTATAACTCTGCACTGTACCTGCACAGCCTCACTGTATAACTCTGCACTGTATGACTCTGCACCGTACCTGCACAGCCTCACTGCAGAGAGCTGACATGTCTCTCTCTCTCTCTCTCTCTCTCTCCTCCCCGTTAGTCCATCCACATGATTTATAGATCAGGACTTTGTGTCCAGTGGAAAACGCATATCTCCATGTTGCAACTTTGTGTATACAGTACAGTGTTTCCTCCTGACAGAGAACATTTATATTCTCACTTATTTCATTTAATTGATGTTTATAAATATTATATTTGTCTGGTTTCACCACCCAGCTGAGACTGAAGTGACAGAGACTCAATGCCCTGTGTGTTGCGTGTGCGAGTGCGTGTGCGTGTGTGTATGTGTGTGTGTGTGTGTGTGCAGGGACGTGTACAGATAGACTCTAGGTGGTGCTGGAGCCTCTTCAACAGAGGCTCCGGGACCCCTAGGGGGTCCTCAGAGTTACTACAGGGGGTCTGCCAAATCTTTATGTGATATGATTTTTCTTTTTACCATAACCACTCGAAACCTAGCATCCCTTTTCTGAGGAGAACTTTAGCCAAAAATAGCAGATCTACAAGCTCACAACGCCTCGCGCTGCGAGGCGTTGTGAGCTTGTAGATCTGCTATTTTTGGCAAAGAGGTATAGGTGTAGAGGGAAAAAAGAGCAGACCAAGTAAACAAAAAAAGTATAATATATTTGAGCACCTGCCCCTCAAAATGTCTGTGCACGCCACTGTGTGTGTGTGTGTGTGTGTGTGTGTGTGTGTGTGTGTGTGTGTGCGTGCGTGCGTGCGTGCGTGCGTGCGTGCGTGCGTGCGTAAGTGCGTGCGTGCGTGCGTGCGTGCGTGCGTGCGTGCGTGCGTTTTTGTTACAGGTTAAGAGTTATGCCTGATATATACTTGGTAATGATAGATAGAGAGAGAGAGATAGACAACTTTAAAAAAGAATACACTGTATACATGTATATAAAGTGTATATATATATATATATATATATTACTTATTGTCCATAATCTCCACGTAGTCTTTATGACAGACTCTGACATCTACTCCAGGTTCCTTCATCCTGAACATGGTGAACTTCACTCTCACTTTCTTCCCAGCAGGAACCTACAGAGAGAGAGAGGATGATTAAATGCTGCCTCGACCGCCCTGACTACCACACACACACACACACACACACACACACACACACACACACACACACGTTTGTATTAATATACTTGTGAGGACGTCCACATTTTAGGAACACATTGAGAAATTGCTGAAAATAGACCCCAAACATATCAGATCTGTAAGCTGACGACGCGTCACACCACAACGCTACTCACAATGATTGTTTTTAGTTTGGAGCTTGTAGATCGGCAATGTTTAGGTGCGTGACATCATCACATGACTAAGTATAAATAAGAATAACTATCCTCTAAACACACAATGTGTTCATAATGTTCTGTAAGAAGCTTTCATTGTTTCATTACATAAAACAACCATTTCTATTGTTCTATTCTATAAGGTCCTCAATGTCTATTTCTCTAATTATACTAATATGTCCCCACTACTGAAGTATAGTAATGCAAGTGCACGCACACACACACACACACACACACACACACACACACACACACACACACACACACACACACACACACACACACACACACACACACACACACACACACACACACACACACACACACACACACAGTACACACACACACACACAGTACAAGTACTTGCAAGATATACTGCACACTCATGCTCGTTCGCTCACACGCACGCACACAAACCTGCACAAAAAAAGGGGCACGCACACACACACACGCACACGCACACGCACACACACACACACACACGCACACACACACACGCACACACACACACACACAGCAGAGAACAGCGCAGTGACAGATGAAGATGGAAGAGGTTGTGAACACTCTGGATTGTAGAGCGCTGAGACAGCACTTCTTACTGAGAGGAGAGGAGAGGTAGAGAGGGGAGGGGGAGAGGAGAGGGAGGTGGGGTAGAGAGGGGAGAGGAGAGGAAGGTGGGGGAGAGAGGGGTGGGGGAGAGGAGAGGGAGGTGGGGTAGAGAGGAGAGGGGGAGAGGAGAGGAAGGTGGGGTAGAGAGGGGAGGGGGAGAGGAGAGGAAGGTGGGGGAGAGAGGGGTGGGGGAGAGGAGAGGGAGGTGGGGTAGAGAGGGGAGGGGGAGAGGAGAGGAAGGTGGGGTAGAGAGGGGAGGGGGAGAGGAGAGGAAGGTGGGGTAGAGAGGGGAGAGGAGAGGGAGGTGGGGTAGAGAGGGGAGGGGGAGAGGAGAGGAAGGTGGGGTAGAGAGGGGAGGGGGAGAGGAGAGGAAGGTGGGGTAGAGAGGGGAGAGGAGAGGGAGGTGGGGTAGAGAGGGGAGGGGGAGAGGAGAGGAAGGTGGGGTAGAGAGGGGAGAGGAGAGGAAGGTGGGGTAGAGAGGGGAGGGGGAGAGGAGAGGAAGGTGGGGTAGAGAGGGGAGAGGAGAGGAGAGAGGGGAGGGGGAGAGGAGAGGGAGGTGGGGGAGGGGAAGGGGGGGTGCAGCTTATATATTGACATTTTGGCCAAAGCTCTGACAACCGATCAACTGCAGGTCAGATCAATGGATACAGAACAGAGATATTTAAATCCACGTTTCCAGTAGGATTGACCTTATAGTTGTTCTACTAACTAGACCCTCCAGAAAAACACCTGCTAGAATCCTTCATTATGCTCTGAAATATGAAATATGAAATATGCAGGTTTTTATGTCATTTAATGGGGTGAAATGTGCAGGAAGCTGCTAAATAAGGTCATAGCGCCATGAGCTTGTATATCTGTTATTTTGGATTAGCCAGAGTATAAAATAATGGTTTAAGTGGTTACACAGATGAAACAGATTAAAGCAGTGGTTCTCAAACTTTTTTCATGTCAAGGACCCCCAAAATGATATGTATTTGGCCGCGGACCCCATCTCAAAATATGTTGTTCCAGGGACCCCAGAAGCAAAGATTTGAGTTACAAACGTTGGCTTTAAAAAATATATATTCAAAGATTTTTCAAAAATAGCAGATCTACAAGCTCATAGCGCGGCACTCGGTGCCGCGCTATGAGCTTGTAGAGCTGCTATTTTTGAATAGCCAAAGTATAAAAGGTCATAATTATTGTGTTGCTATATTAACACATTTTGCTGGGTACCCCCTGGAACCCCCTCAAGTACCCCTGGGGGTCCCCGGACCCCACTTTGAGAACCATGGGATTAAAGAGTAGGAGGTCTGTGAGCTCTGTTACCTGACAGGGCTTTGTCTGTCAGGGTCCCCACACATTTTTAGCAATGAATTTCCAAAACTTTTCCAAAACTTTTCCAGAATATTTAGCCCAATTTCCAGGCCTATATAACAAGCATTCGGCCCAATAATGTGTCTCTTACTCCTATGTAGAATGCCCAAAGATAGGCAGTGTAGCAAAAATAAAGTTTGAGACATACATTAGGCTGCCGTCACACAGCCCGTTCGGCGAAAAACTACTTATGTTACATATTTCGTGTAATATTATTCATGTTTATGAAAATGTTTTGTTTTAACAAAATCAATAGCCAAAAACAATGCATAGCCAAATATTTTTCCAGGACCCTTGATAAATTCCAGGACCTTTGATGATGTTTGATCAATTTCAAACCTTTTCCAGTACTGGATTTTTTTTTTTTTTATTTCAAAATATTTCCAGGAATTTCATGACCGTGGGGACCCTGGTCTGTGTAACACCTGTCAGTCAGGGTTCTGGGATATCTCCCAACCAATCAGATCTCTGAATGAATTTCACAAATTCCAATTAGGGTTCAGATCCAAAACATGTCGGAACCAATCGTATCGCAGAACTAATTGGGGGGGGGGGGGTGTCTTACCTTGATGGTCCACTTGCAGTCCACTGCGGGGGGGTAGAAGGAGGGGTGGTGGGGGGAGGTGAAGTTGCCCGCGGCCGCCGTCAGCTCGCCTCCGCACGTTTTGGCTGAATGGAAGGAAAACACAAGTCAGGTTGAAGTGGGAGGAGTTAATTCATACTATACGCAGTATGGGGGGCAGTGATGGGTCGCTCATGATCCATTCGTTCAAAAGAACCAGTTCATTTGCTGCGAACGTGAACGAGCTCGTTGACTTTCTGTTCACGTGCGACGTAAAAACAGTTTTTTAGATGGTGTTTTACACACATTATAAAACATACATTAACCACTTTAGCCCTATTTTATACATAGGCTATTTGAAAATAGCAGATCTACAAGCTCACAACTACATCTACAAGGCCCATTTTGGGCCCATTTGTGTCACAAAATGCCACGAATCATGAACGCAGCGTCTGACACTATGTTGAGGAACAAATGCCACCCTTTTAACATTGCCCTATTATAGCGCCACCAGGAGGCTGTTTCTTGCACAACAATGAATGAGTTAAAGTACTCCTACAAATGTTGTCCAAACATCACACATATCAGTACACGTTATCTCTATAGTCATGTGATCAAACATATCGGTACACATTATCTCTATAGTCATGTGATCAAACATATCGGTACACATTATCTCTATAGTCATGTGATCAAACATATCAGTACACGTTATCTCTATAGTCATGTGATCAAACATATCGGTACACATTATCTCTATAGTCATGTGATCAAACATATCAGTACACGTCATCTCTATAGTCATGTGATCACACATATCAGTACACGTTATCTCTATAGTCATGTGATCAAACATCACACATATCGGTACACGTTATCTCTATAGTCATGTGATCAAACATCACACATATCGGTACACGTTATCTCTATAGTCATGTGATCAAACATCACACATATCGGTACACGTTATCTCTATAGTCATGTGATCAAACATCACACTTATCAGTACACGTTATCTCTATAGTCATGTGATCAAACATCACACATATCGGTACACATTATCTCTATAGTCATGTGATCAACACGGATCCGTCTGATTTTTCATAAGCCATCCTGATTGGCTAATTCCGAACATTGCTGGTCCACAATAACCTACCTGACCTGGTGGAGACCTGTGCTCCGAGCAGCACTTTTTATACTTTATACTTAGTTGTGTGGTTGTTGATCTACGAATTGTGAACTTTTAGGTTTGGCTATTGTATTGTCAGCTATTTTCAATGATGTCCTAAAATGTGGAGGTCCTCACAAGTACAGTAATACAAACGTGTGTGTGTGTGTGTGTGTGTGTGTGTGTGTGTGTGTGTGTGTGTGTGTGTGTGTGTGTGTGTGTGTGTGTGTGTGTGTGTGTGTGTGTGTGTGTGTGTGTGTGTGCGTCAGACCTGAAGAAATGTCGATGAGCTTGTAGACGGCGTTGAACCCCGGCCTCTGGGTGGCGCTGTCTGTGATCAGGTTGACCAGCATGATGTTACTGGAGGAGACCACCTGTAGAGGGTTACTGGGAGGAGTCTGACCACACTTCCTGTAAGAGAAAACACATTGAAATGGTTCAGTGGGAGGAGTCTGACCACACTTCCTGTTAGAGACACATTGACATGGTTTAGCATAGACATATAAAGGTAGACGCCTCGTTTGGCTCTGAAGTGTATGTATGGCTGACGCACTTCCGCTTCTGGTGGGGCAGCTGGAAATTTCCGTGTGCGTCACAGAAGGGGGCGTTCAGTAGGCCAATCAGAGGCAGGCGGGACAACTAGATTCTGAAAAGTCCTGGAAAAGACGCGCTGTGATTGGCCAGTGCCCATTTCCCCCGGAAATATGGCGGCCACCATACCAAACATGTCGCTCCAATGAACTGCAGAGGCCAATGAGGTATCTAGGTTTCTATATCTGTGTGATTCAGTTGATTGCTTTTCAAAGTGGGGTCCGCACAGCTAAACTAGTTAATGAAGCGTGTGCTACGTCAGGGGCCCCTTGGGGCCACAGGCACACTGCTGCTCCAATCCACAACCTAACTTACACAAACCCTGTTCAGCTGAGGGGCCCCTTGGGGCCACAGGCACACTGTTGCTCCAATCCACAACCCAATTACACAAACCCTGTTCAGGGGTCTGTCATGAGTATAGTTACATCATACAGGGGTCTGTCATGAGTATAGTTACATCATACAGTATAGTTACATCAATTTTCTTATAATAGCAGGTTGCTTTAAGTAGCTGTACTTTGTTCTAAAGTGTCAGTGTTGTGTAGTTTGTATAGTTGTAGTGTTGTGTAGTTGTATAGTTGCTTTAGCTTCTAACTAGTTGTTATTTAGCTTGCTCTATTGCTCAGCTGACAGCCTATTAAAGGCACTTTGAACTGAAGACTTGTATAATTAGGGGAGGTGCATTCACAGTGTCAAGGTGTTATAAGCCAGTGTGGGGCCAGTGTGACTTCAGTGTGTAAATTCAACAGCTGAAGGAACCCTGTATTCTGCCTGAGTCACCTAGAGACAGTTTGAGTATATTTTCTTATAATAGCAGGTTGCTTTAAGTAGCTGTACTTTGTTCTAAAGTGTCAGTGTTGTGTAGTTTGTATAGTTGTAGTGTTGTGTAGTTGTATAGTTGCTTTAGCTTCTAACTAGTTGTTATTTAGCTTGCTCTATTGCTCAGCTGACAGCCTATTAAAGGCACTTTGAACTGAAGACTTGTATAATTAGGGGAGGTGCATTCACAGTGTCAAGGTGTTATAAGCCAGTGTGGGGCCAGTGTGACTTCAGTGTGTAAATTCAACAGCTGAAGGAACCCTGTATTCTGCCTGAGTCACCTAGAGACAGTTTGAGTATATTTTCTTATAATAGCAGGTTGCTTTAAGTAGCTGTACTTTGTTCTAAAGTGTCAGTGTTGTGTAGTTTGTATAGTTGTAGTGTTGTGTAGTTGTATAGTTGCTTTAGCTTCTAACTAGTTGTTATTTAGCTTGCTCTATTGCTCAGCTGACAGCCTATTAAAGGCACTTTGAACTGAAGACTTCGATAATTAGGGGAGGGGCATTCACTCCTGGCAGGTGATTAGCAATCAGTTGAAGTGGCTTTAAATACTAGCTTTGAAAGCGGCAGCTTTCAAGCGGCCAGTCGAACTAAGGCTAGACGAACAAAGGCAAGGCAGGCGACTTTGTCAAAGCGCGACTTAGTCAAAGAACGATAGGCAGTATCATTGACTAGTGACATAGATAGTAGTCTGATAGATATAGCAGTGTATAGTGTGTATAGGTTTAGTGGTCTACAATGTGTTTTCTTCCTATTCCTGTCCTCTCCTCTTCCTGGTGGTCGCACAAACACTGGGTTACACCCAGATGTCGCGATACCACTAATCTAATATATCCTACTCTGTCAACTCACGTCGAGCAAGTGGTAACGGGAGGGCTTTGGAATTGCCACTCGGCTGTGGTGGAAGGCAAAGCTGCTTTCATCTCAGCCTACGCATCCTTGCTCTCCCTCAACTTCCTTGCTCTGACTGAGACCTGGATCCCACCAGAAAACACTGCTACGCCCGCGGCTCTGTCAGATGTGTACTCTTTCTCTCACACTCCCAGAGCCGTGCGGATAGGTGGTGGTGCTGGTCTACTAATTTCCAGAAAATGGAAATACTCTCCTGTCTCACTGTCACAATTCTCTCCTACCTCCTTCGAATTTCATGTGGTCACTGTCTCTCATCCAGTCAAGCTCACCATTGCAGTTGTTTATCGCCCACCGGGCCCTGCTGGTGGCTTCCTGGAAGAGCTGGATACTCTAGTCTCTCACTTCCCTGTCGATGGCTCTGGATTCATCCTTCTGGGTGACTTCAACCTCCCGACTGAGAAGCAGCGAGACCCACTCCTTTCGTTTCTCGCCGCCTTCGACCTAGTTCTCTCCCCATCTCCCCCTACCCACGAGGCTGGCAACCAACTGGACCTGATCTTCACCAGATGCTGCTCTACAGCTAACCTGTCCGTGACTCCTCTTTCCAGTGAAAAGGTTAGAAAAGGTAAGAAATTATCTGATCACTACTTCATGTCCTACTCTCTCTCTCTCTCCTCTCCCCCCTCACAGCCCCTCCCTACCCACATGATTTCCTCACGTCGCAACCTTCGCACACTATCCTCCACTGATCTCTCCTCATCTGTTCTCTCTGCTCTCCCTGCCCCTGAATCCTTTGCTCTTCTATCCCCTGACACCGCCACTGATCTTCTTTTCTCTACCCTATCCTCTTCTCTAGACCATCTCTGTCCCCTCACCACCAGGCCTGCACGCCAAACTCCACCTGCCCCCTGGTTGTCGGACTCAGTGCGTACTGAGAGACGGAGCCTGAGAGCGGCTGAGCGCAAATGGAGAAATGGCAACCTCCCGGAGGACCTTCTTACCTTCCAAACTCTCCTTTCTACCTTTTCCTCCTCTCTATCAGCTGCTAAAGCTGCTTTCTTCTGCACTAAAATTCAGGCTTCTGCTTCCAACCCTAAAAAACTATTTGAAACTTTCTCCTCTCTCCTGCAACCACCTCCCCCTCCTCCCTCCTCCTCCCTCCTCCCTGACGACTTCGCCAACTTCTTTGACAAGAAGGTGAACGATATCCGATCCTCCTTCACTCCTCCCCCGGCTGATGCCCTGCGCACTACCCACACCTGTCTGCCTTCCACCCCTCCCTCCCTATCTTCATCTACTCCTCCTCCCTCTCCCCCACCCTCTCTATCCCACTTCTCTCCCCTCTCCTCTAAAGAGGTCCTTCTCCTTGTTACCTCTAGTCGCCCCACCTCATGCTCCCTGGACCCGGTCCCATCCCCTCTGCTGCAGTCCTCTGCACCTGAACTCCTTCCCTTCTTAACCCACCTTATTAACACCTCTCTGACGTCTGGCTACTTTCCCTCTGCTTTCAAGACTGCCAGAGTCACCCCCCTCCTGAAGAAACCGACACTTGACCCCTCTGAGATCAAGAACTACAGACCGGTTTCCCTTCTATCCTTCCTATCTAAAACTCTCGAACGTGCTGTCTTTAAACAACTGTCTTCCTACCTCCACCAGAACAACCTCCTGGACTCCAACCAGTCGGGGTTCAAAGTGGGTCACTCGACAGAGACTGCCCTCCTGGCAGTGACGGAGTCGCTCCATGCCGCTAGAGCGAACTCTCTCTCCTCCGTCCTGATACTCCTGGACCTGTCTGCAGCGTTCGACACAGTGAACCACCAGATCCTCCTCTCCACCCTCGAGGGGATGGGTGTCTCAGGCTCTGCACTCTCCCTGTTTGCATCCTACCTGACGGGTCGCTCCTACCAGGTGATGCTGAGAGGGTCTGTGTCAGAACCACACAGGCTCACTACTGGGGTTCCCCAAGGCTCGGTTCTGGGTCCTCTTCTTTTCTCTCTCTACACTACATCTCTTGGTGCTGTCATCCACTCCCATGGCTTTTCCTACCACTGCTATGCCGATGACACCCAGCTGATCCTCTCATTCCCCCCCTCTGACACACAAGTGGAGGCACGCATTGCTGCTTGTCTGGCTGACATCTCGGAGTGGATGTCGACGAACCACCTGAAGCTCAACCTGGACAAGACCGAGCTGATGTTCATCCCGGGGAAGGGCTGTCCTCACCGAGACATGGCCATCACCATTGAGAATGCTGTGGTGACGTCAACTCGGACTGCGAAGAATCTGGGTGTGACCCTGGACGATCAACTGTCGTTCTCGGCTAACATCGCATCAGTGACACGGTCCTGCAGATTCCTCCTCTACAACATCAGGAGGATTCGCCCCTTCCTCACGGAGAAAACAGCCCAGGTGCTCATCCAGGCTCTTGTCATCTCCCGCCTGGACTACTGCAACTCCCTCCTTGCTGGTGCTCCGGCATCAGCCATCAGACCTCTGGAGCTTGTTCAGAAAGCTGCGGCTCGTCTGGTGTTCAACCGCCCCAAGTTCTCCCACACAACTATCCTTCTCCGTTCTCTGCACTGGCTCCCCGTAGCAGCTCGCATTCAGTTTAAAACACTGGTGCTAGCCTATAGAGCAGTGAAAGGAACAGCTCCTTCTTACCTCCGGGTTTTGGTCAATGCCCACACCCCTGCCCGACCACTCCGGTCTGCCACCTCGGGGCGACTGACTCCCTCGCCACTCAACGGTCCTTCTGGTCGATCGACACGGTCACGACTTTTTTCTGTTCTGGCCCCACAGTGGTGGAATGAACTTCCCACTGATGTTAGGACAGCAGAGTCACTGCCCATCTTTCGCCGCAGGCTGAAAACCCACCTCTTCAGGAAACACTATCCTTCCTCTTTGCCTGGCCTACTTGTTGTTAACTAGTTGTACGAACTCTTGTTTTATTTTTGTATTGTTTTATTGGATCTTGTTTAGTCGATACACTTATTTGTTTTAGCTCGTGCTCATTTGATTTTGCCATTTTTGTCTCATCTGTTTAAGAAAGTAGGTAGCTGATATATTGCACTTTTACCTTAGCGCTAGGTATACTCTTGGTTGCTTGTTTTTGCAGGAAATGTACTTAAAACTTCTGGTGATTAGTAGTTTTCGTTCCCTACCTATGTTGAATACACTTATTGTAAGTCGCTTTGGATAAAAGCGTCTGCTAAATGACTGTAATGTAATGTAATGTATAGTTACATCATACAGGGGTCTGTCATGAGTATAGTTACATCATACAGGGGTCTGTCATGAGTATAGTTACATCATACAGGGGTCTGTCATGAGTATAGTTACATCATACAGGGGTCTGTCATGAGTATAGTTACATCATACAGGGGTCTGTCATGAGTATAGTTACATCATACAGGGGTCTGTCATGAGTATAGTTACATCATACAGGGGTCTGTCATGAGTATAGTTACACCATACAGGGGTCTGTCATGAGTATAGTTACATCATACAGGGGTCTGTCATGAGTATAGTTACATCATACAGGGGTCTGTCATGAGTATAGTTACATCATACAGGGGTCTGTCATGAGTATAGTTACATCATACAGGGGTCTGTCATGAACATAGTTACATCATACAGGGGTCTGTCATGAGTATAGTTACATCATACAGGGGTCTGTCATGAGTATAGTTACATCATACAGGGGTCTGTCATGAGTATAGTTACATCATACAGGGGTCTGTCATGAGTATAGTTACACCATACAGGGGTCTGTCATGAGTATAGTTACATCATACAGGGGTCTGTCATGAGTATAGTTACATCATACAGGGGTCTGTCATGAGTATAGTTACATCATACAGGGGTCTGTCATGAGTATAGTTACACCATACAGGGGTCTGTCATGAGTATAGTTACATCATACAGGGGTCTGTCATGAGTATAGTTACATCATACAGGGGTCTGTCATGAGTATAGTTACATCATACAGGGGTCTGTCATGAGTATAGTTACATCATACAGGGGTCTGTCATGAGTATAGTGACATCATACAGGGGTCTGTCATGAGTATAGTTACATCATACAGGGGTCTGTCATAGTTACATCATACAGGGGTCTGTCATGAGTATAGTTACATCATACAGGGGTCTGTCATGAGTATAGTTACATCATACAGGGGTCTGTCATGAGTATAGTTACATCATACAGGGGTCTGTCATGAGTATAGTTACACCATACAGGGGTCTGTCATGAGTATAGTTACACCATACAGGGGTCTGTCATGAGTATAGTTACACCATACAGGGGTCTGTCATGAGTATAGTTACATCATACAGGGGTCTGTCATGAGTATAGTTACATCATACAGGGGTCTGTCATGAGTATAGTTACACCATACAGGGGTCTGTCATGAGTATAGTTACATCATACAGGGGTCTGTCATGAGTATAGTTACACCATACAGGGGTCTGTCATGAGTATAGTTACATCATACAGGGGTCTGTCATGAGTATAGTTACATCATACAGGGGTCTGTCATGAGTATAGTTACATCATACAGGGGTCTGTCATGAACATAGTTACATCATACAGGGGTCTGTCATGAGTATAGTTACATCATACAGGGGTCTGTCATGAACATAGTTACATCATACAGGGGTCTGTCATGAGTATAGTTACATCATACAGGGGTCTGTCATGAGTATAGTTACATCATACAGGGGTCTGTCATGAGTATAGTTACATCATACAGGGGTCTGTCATGAGTATAGTTACATCATACAGGGGTCTGTCATGAACATAGTTACATCATACAGGGGTCTGTCATGAGTATAGTTACATCATACAGGGGTCTGTCATGAGTATAGTTACATCATACAGGGGTCTGTCATGAGTATAGTTACATCATACAGGGGTCTGTCATGAGTATAGTTACATCATACAGGGGTCTGTCATGAGTATAGTTACATCATACAGGGGTCTGTCATGAGTATAGTTACATCATACAGGGGTCTGTCATGAGTATAGTTACATCATACAGGGGTCTGTCATGAGTATAGTTACATCATACAGGGGTCTGTCATGAGTATAGTTACATCATACAGGGGTCTGTCATGAGTATATAGTCACACTAACAAACCTAACCTGCACACGTATGGGGATCTACTGCAGTTAGGGTAACCACCCGTCCCGAAATTCGCGGGACAGTCCCGAAATTGGACCCTCTGTCCCGCGTCCCGCACAAGCAGAGCAATGTCCCAAAAATCAAAGATATGAAAAGAAAAAAGGGGGGGTTTTGATAATAAATCGGTAAAATCAGGCAAAAATAAGAAAAAAATAAGAATTAAATAACATAGCCCTAACCTAACCATAATCCTAACCCTAAAACCGAAATAAAGAAACCAAAAACTGGAAAAAAACGAACCCAACCCGCCCAGAACCGCGCAAAATAAAAATGTGCGCGCGCTGTTGGAAGACATTTGTAGAATCCCCCAGAAGTAACGATTTGAGTTACAAATGATTGTTTTAAAAAATAATATATATAATCAAAGATTTGCACAAATGTTCGCGCTTTCCAAAAAAAAAAAATAGCAGATCTACAAGCTCATAGCGCGGCACTCGGTGCCGCGCTATGAGCTTGTAGATCTGCTATTTTTTTTAATAGCCAAAGAAACCTTAAAATGACACAGATGTGTTCCCGGTCTTAAAGGGTTATGCAACACCTAGCAGCAGACTGTTTGGCCCTGAGACTCACAGACAGAACATTAGGCCTTGAAGACACAACACTGTGAAAACCCTCAGTGTTAGAATCATCCGTTCTGTAACACCGGGGGTGTACACACTGTAACCAAATGGACCCCCCCCCCCACGTAGATGAAGTGTGGGGACACTGACACACAGTGGTGAAGCAGCAGGCTGGGTGGGTGGGTGGGTGGGTGGGTGGGGGTCCCTGATGGATCGGTCCATTTGAAGACCACTCCATCTCACCGAGGTAACGATGAAACGGAACAAGCCGCGTGTGTGTGTGTGTGTGTGTGTGTGTGTGTGTGTGTGTGTGTGTGTGTGTGTGTGTGTGTGTGTGTGTGTGTGTGTGTGTGTGTGTGTGTACACCTCTGACACTGACAACAAGGATCACATGACGACCTACCACCTTCCTGACCAACACACACACACACACACACACACACACACACACACACACACACACACACACACACGCGCGCGATGCTGCAGCAATAACATGCATAAAGCGGCACTATGTAACTATGTGTCTAAACCAGGGGGTCCGGGACCCCTAGGGGGTCCTCAGAGTTACTACAAGGGGTCCGCCAAATCTTTGTGTGACATGTTTTTTTTTTACATTAACCACTTGAACCCTGGCATCACTTTTCTGAAGAGAACTTTAGCAAAAAATAGCCGATCTACAAGCTCACAACGCCTCGCGCTGTGAGCTTGGTGAGCTAGGTGTGGAGGGAAAATAAGAGCAGCAAAAGTTTATCTGAAACACAATTTTATACAATATAGAGTAGGGGGTCCCTGCTTCATCTCTCTCTCAGTTAGGGGGTCCTTGGCCTGAAAACGTTGAAGACCCCTGCTCTAAACAGTACATCTGATACTTTATTTTACCCTTTTCTCTAGAGACTGTTATCGTTTAAACGAGGCCTCAATACAGTCAGTCAGTCAACACAACCATGACTCACTCACTGATGGCCTGGGAGTCATAGATGGACACTAAGTGGTTGAAACAGTCCATCCATCCATCCATCCATCCATCATGGATCATCATAGATGTATTTTATCTATGTTGACATTTGCATATCTATGATGGTCTTGGTCTTTACCCACCAATAGTCACTGGACATACGCCCGTAAAGCCTGTATTTCTCTGATCATGTACAAATGCTAATTATAAGGTGCTTACCCGGTTGCCCCGGATGTTAACTCTGCATTGGGAATCTTTGTGCATTGTATTAGTCTGTATTGTTCAATAGAGATGTGTTTTAATCCTGTCTGTGGCCCAACACCTTTTTCCCCCCTCGCTTACTTCCTCTTTACATTGAGTGTAATACCGGCTTTCACCTGACGCGCCCCCGTCACCACCACACGTTGAGGAATACAGGGGCGACAGAATCCGACACAGACGTGATTAAAACACATATCTATTGAAAAATACAGACTAAAGTGAACACTGGTTCCTAATGTCCAGTTAACATCCGGGGCTACAGGGTCAGCACTTTAGATGTTCTGTTTTGTACATGTACAGAGAAATACAGGCTTTCAGCGTGGATGTCCAGTGACTATTGGGGGGTGAAGCCCAAGACTATCATATATATGATAGTCTGGATCCAAGGCTACCTTTCATTCATTCATAACATTAAATCACTCAGTGATGGCCTGAGAGTCATCAGGACTCAGTGAGTCATAGATTCATTCATAATAACATGAACTCACTCAGTGAGTCATAGATTCATAATAACATGAACTCACTCAGTGAGTCATAGATTCATTCATAATAACAGTAACGCACTCAGTGAGTCATAGATTCATTCATAATAACATGAACTCACTCAGTGAGTCATAGATTCATAATAACATGAACTCACTCAGTGAGTCATAGATTCATTCATAATAACAGTAACTCACTCAGTGAGTCAGAGATTCATAATAACATGAACTCACTCAGTGAGTCATAGATTCATTCATAATAACAGTAACTCACTCAGTGAGTCATAGATTCATTCATAATAACAGTAACTCACTCAGTGAGTCATAGATTCATTCATAATAACAGTAACTCACTCAGTGAGTCATAGATTCATTCATAATAACAGTAACTCACTCAGTGAGTCATAGATTCATTCATAATAACATGAACTCACTCAGTGAGTCATAGATTCATTCATAATAACAGTAACTCACTCAGTGAGTCATAGATTCATTCATAATAACAGTAACTCACTCAGTGAGTCATAGATTCATTCATAATAACATGAACTCACTCAGTGATGGCCTGGGAGTCGTCAGGACTCAGTGAGTCATAGATGGACACAAAGTCGTTGGAACAGTCGTCCTCGATGTGGAAGTGGGAGAACCGTAGAGAGATGGCGCGTTTGGGCGGGGCTCTGATCTGCCACTGACAGCGAGACTTAGAGGGATATTTACTGGGAAACCCTGGAGACTGGAAGCTCTGCTCCTTGGTGTCTGCCTCCAGTCTGAAGAAACACTCCTCTGTAGAAGATATTAATATTAATATTATTATTATTATTATTATTATTAATATTATTATTATAGAAGCTCTGCTCCTTGGTGTCTGCCTCCAGCCTGAAGAAACACTCCTCTGTATCATCATTATTATTATTATTATTATTATTATTATAGAAGCTCTGCTCTGCAGATTCATATAAAACACCTTACTGTAGTAATGTAATGTAGGATATATACAGTACAGTACAGTACAGTACAGTTACTGTACTGTACTGTACTGTACTGTACTGTACTGTACTGTACTGTAAGCAGCCATCCAGCTGGAAAATGATTCTGTAGCATTGATTGATTTATGTACTTTATTTAGTAAGACATGAGAACAGTACATAACAGTACATGGAAGTACAAATTCACAATACAAGGTCTACTAAACTGGATAGCACTGAGCTTGTTTAACTCATTCACTGCCAGAATTATTTCTGGCCTGTTTGAACACCGCCAAGATTTTTCATTGAAAAAAAAAAGTACTCAGGAGCCGAGATACAGAATTTTTAAGTTTTAAGTTAACAAGGAAGTGGATGGGAGTCTATATCTTCGAAAAATCATATCTCCTTGGTCTTTGGGTCAAAAAAAAAAAAAAAAATCTAAAAAAAAAAAAAAAAAAAAAAAAAATATTTTTAATTTTTTAATTTTTTTTAAAAAGTCGTTTTAGTCGTTCTTGGCAGGCATGGCTTATGGACAGAAGTCGTTTTAGTCGTTCTAGGCAGTATATGAGTTAAGATGAGATCCCCATGCACACACATCATGATGACATAGAAGAGACAGACAGATATACACACTACTATACATATAAGAGACAGACACATATACACACTACTATACATATAAGAGACAGACAGATATACACACTACTATACATATAAGAGACAGACACATATACACACTACTATACATATAAGAGACAGACAGATATACACACTACTATACATATAAGAGACAGACAGATATACACACTACTATACATATAAGAGACAGACAGATATACACACTACTATACATATAAGAGACAGACACATATACACACTACTATACATATAAGAGACAGACACATATACACACTACTATACATATAAGAGACAGACAGATATACACACTACTATACATATAAGAGACAGACAGATATACACACTACTATACATATAAGAGACATACAGATATACACACTACTATACATATAAGAGACAGACACATATACACACTACTATACATATAAGAGACAGACAGATATACACACTACTATACATATAAGAGACAGACACATATACACACTACTATACATATAAGAGACAGACAGATATACACACTACTATACATATAAGAGACATACAGATATACACACTACTATACATATAAGAGACAGACAGATATACACACTACTATACATATAAGAGACAGACAAATATACACACTACTATACATATAAGAGACAGACACATATACACACTACTATACATATAAGAGACAGACAGATATACACACTACTATACATATAAGAGACAGACACATATACACACTACTATACATATAAGAGACAGACACATATACACACTACTATAAATATAAGAGACAGACAGATATACACACTACTATACATATAAGAGACATACAGATATACACACTACTATACATATAAGAGACAGACACATATACACACTACTATACATATAAGAGACAGACACATATACACACTACTATACATATAAGAGACAGACACATATACACACTACTATACATATAAGAGACAGACACATATACACACTACTATACATATAAGAGACAGACAGATATACACACTACTATACATATAAGAGACAGACAGATATACACACTACTATACATATAAGAGACATACAGATATACACACTACTATACATATAAGAGACAGACAGATATACACACTACTATACATATAAGAGACAGACAGATATACACACTACTATACATATAAGAGACATACAGATATACACACTACTATACATATAAGAGACATACAGATATACACACTACTATACATATAAGAGACAGACACATATACACACTACTATACATATAAGAGACAGACACATATACACACTACTATACATATAAGAGACAGACACATATACACACTACTATACAGAATGTCATACAATCAGCTTACAGGTTACTGGTATGAAGAGTGAAAAATATGTACAAAAGAAGAAAGAGAGGGGGGGGTAGGGGGTAGGTTAGGTTAGGACATGGGGTAGGTTAGGACTTGGACAGGGGCCATTTTTGAATTGCAGCCTCCTGAAGGTGTATCTTTAGGGCAGTTTTGAAAGTGAGTAGGGTTTTACACTCCTTTACTCCTTTTGGTAGGGCATTCCATTTTTTTATGACTAGCATGAGAACGAGTTCATTCCCTTTGTTGAGCCAAATCTGGGTTGAACATGATTTGTGGAGCTTCCTCTGGTGTTATGATCATGGACTTGATTCACATTTTGGAAGTATTTTGACAAATACAGGGAAATCCCAATGTTGTGGTGTATCTTGAAGACCAGACCCATAGCAAGTTGCTGTACTCTGTCCTCAACCCTAAGCCATCCAATCCTAGCAAAATGAGCATGGGTTATATGGGTTAATAAAGAATAAAGAATGATTTACTCACTGGCTTTAGGATTCCTGGCCATCCTGGGATCTGTTACTGTAGACAGACAGACAGACAGACAGACAGACAGACAGACAGACAGACAGAAGGTGTGTTTAGGTAACAGTATAACAGCAGTAGGTACATAGTATACAGAGTCACATACAGAGTGATACATGGAGTATGAAATATTTGGGTTGGCCTTTTTTCCTGTTCCATTTCCGTGCTGTTATGAACCCCCCCCCCCCCCCCCCCCCCCTTCTTCCCGGGGGGGGGGGGGGGGGGGGGGTTCACCTTGCCCGCTGCAGCACCAACCCATACATCTCTGTCTTGCTAACTGGGACACTGACATCACATCATAACCCAAAGAAATACCTTTAAAAAAGAGAGAGAGAGAGAGAGAGAGAACCCCCCCCCCCCCCCCCCCAACCACTACCAATAATAACCCCCCCCCCCCCCCCCCCCCCCCCTCTGACTCACGAGGGGGGAGGAGGGGGGGGGGCTCCGCAGGCTCGGCCGGTGGCCAGGGGACGTGTGGACAGATCTGTCAGACTAGTCTATGAAGATATCTATGTAATCTATGAAAAACTTTAATCTGCAACACAGTCTCACAGTGGTGGAAAAGGTACTCAAATGTTATACTGAAGTAAAAGTATCAATACTGCGACGCATTGTGAGCTTGTAGATCTGCTATTTTCAAATGGCCAAAAAATATATATATAGGTATAGGGCTGAAGTGGTTAATGTACGTTTTGTAATAATCATCAGAATCTGCAGAGTAACTAGTGACTAAAGTTTTCAAATAATTGTAAAAAAATAATTATAAATGTTTTGCTTAAAACAAATATATAGAAGTAAAAGTACTGAAGATTTGAATATTCCAGTAAAGTAAAAATACCTCAAAACTGTACTTAAAGGGCAAGACCACTTTGGTAGAGGTTTGGGTTGTGTAGTTACCTTGCCATGATGTAACTCCAAAGGTGGACAAGTAATCGAAAATAATTGCTCCATTGATTAGAAATTGATAATTCAAAATATGCTCTTCATTGACTTACATTGTACAGTAAAACAGCTCTCAAAGTCACTCTTTTAGCACGTAAACGAATGCAAACAAAGTTGATTCAGACAATATAGAACATCACCAAACCCAGTACTGTTTGTTTTTTTAAATAAAAATGTCAACTTCTTGTTGATTTTACCATTTTTATTTCTATTTCTTCAAATAGTAAAATCAACAGGAAGTTAAAATTTGTATTAAAAAAACAAACAGTACTGGGTTTGATGATGTTCTATATTGTCTGAATACATTTTGTTTGTGTTCATTTTTGTGCTAAAAGAGTGACTTTGAGAGCTGTTTTACCGTACAATGTAGGTCAATGAGGAGCATATTTTGAATTATCAATTTCTAATCAATGGAGCAATTATTTTTTATTTCTCTTCCACCTTTGGAGTTACATCATGGCAAGGTAACTACACAACCCAAACCTCTACCAAAGTGGTCTTGCCCTTTAAGTACAGTAGTTGAGTAAATAAGTTACTTTACGCCACTGTAATCTTATACAATATATAGTGGGGGGGGGGGTCCCTGCTTTATCTGTCTCTCAGCTAGGGGGTCCTTGGCCTGGTAAAAAAAACAACAGTGAAGGACCCCTGGTCTGGACTCACGTGAAGCGGTGACCTCACTGATGCGTATCTCCTGGCGGCTCCTCTTGCCCTGCATACGCAGACCGCTCCACAACACCTCCTGGACACGCTCCTCTGAGAACTCTGGAAGGACCTCCAGGTCGTCTGCTGGGACGTCGAACTGGGTCCAATGGTACGCCACCACGCCCTCACTGGACAGGAGGGACAATACGGGTCCATTTAGGTTTCAACCCATTAAGACCTGGGACGCATCTGTGTCATTTTTAGGTTTGAGCTAAAAAGCCATTATTTTACACTTTGGGCTATTCAAAAATAGCAGATCTACAAGCTCATAGCGCGGCACCGAGTGCCGCGCTATGAGCTTGTAGATCTGCTATTTTTGAAAAATCAAGAAAACGCGTGGAAATCTTTGAATATATATATTTTTTAAAGCGAACATTTTTAACTCAAATCTTTGCTTCTGGGAGGTCCCTGGAACAAAATATTTTGATGGGGGTCCGCGGCCAAATACATATTAATTTTGGGGGTCCTAGACATGAAAAAGATTGAGCACCACTGATATAGAAACATGCATTTTTCAGAATACTGTTGAGATTTAGGAGACATGTAGAATCGGCTTCTGATTCTACAAATGCCTTCTAATCTAAATACTTTTTGAATGGGTTAAGTTGGTGCAATTATGGATTTTCACATCCTCCTATAATTTGAGTAACCTCTGTCCGTTTGTCTGTAGTGGTGTAGTGGTGAATGTAGTGGTGTCACTACCCGGTTCTCCTCAGTGGCTGGAGCAATTGCTCTGATTTTGCACACAGCCATGGCCATTACCATCTGAACTTAACTGTGAAGCCCGTTTTTCAATTTCATCAAATCTCAGCTTCTTATTAGCATTTATGTGTGAAAGAATGTCGCCTCCCGGGTTGCCAGATCATGTGCACATATCCCCCCACGGATGCGTCGACCGGGTATGGTCTAGTAATTAATTAATTGATTGATTGATTTGAACAGGATATAACCCACGAATCATACATCATCGTGGTGGAATGTCCAAAATGTTTTGTTTTTCTACACGTCAAAATGTGGGCGTTTGGTCAAAATGTGGCGTTTTGTGAGACTGTTTGATGATTGGTCCTTGGTCTGAAGGACAGCCAATGAGATGACAAAGCCTTTTGTCCCATGGCTGGGAGGAGGGCAAGCGTCATATCTCCCAGAACCAGTAGGTGGCGGTATGATGCTGCTACATACTGTAGTATTGCCACGGCTGCCAAATCAATCAAGTAAATCTCAATGAATGTAAGATCTCACTCAACAACAGACAGGGTTCATGCATTAATGTCACTGTGACTGTCATTTACTTATGTCACCGTTTTGTTTTAGTTTTTCCTTTCAGAAAATGGAGATATGACTGATATTGAACCAATGAAAAGTATTAAAAAGAACTTGTGATCTCTTCAGGAAACACACTACCCTTCCTCTTAGCCTGGCCTACTTGTTGTCTAATAGTTGTACAAACTCTTGTTTTATTGGATCTTGTTTATTTGATACACTTATTGGTTTTAGCGCTTTCTCATTTGATTTTCCTATTTGTCTGTTTAAGTAAGTAGGAAGCTGATATATTACACTTTTACCTTAGCACTAGGTATACTCTTAGTTACTTGTTTTAGAAGAGAATGCACTTCAGACTTCTGGTGATTAGTAGTTTTGTTTCCCTACCTATGTTGAATGACCTTATTGTAAGTCACTTTGGATAAAAGTGTCTGCTAAATCAGTGGTTTTCAACCAGTGGTCCGGGGCCTTGAAGGAGTACCAGGGGGTCCACAGCAAAATTAGTTAATAGCGTCACGATCATTTTCAACCACTTAGTTTTGGCTATTCAAAAACCTTGAAAAAGTGTGCATATCTTTGAATATTTATATCTTTTAATGTGAAAATGAACTGATATCTTTGCTTCTGGGGGTCCCTGGCACAAAACATTTTCAATTGGGGGTCCGCGGCCAAATGTATATCAATTTAGGGGTCCTTGGCATGAAAAAGGTTGAAAACCACTGTGCTAAATGACTGTAATGTAATGTAATGTAATGTAATGTAATGAGACTAAATCATAACTACATCGGATCCATTGGAACAGGTTCTTTATTTATTACATTTCCTGTAACAGTTGTTGTGGACATAAGGCTTCGTCCTGACAGACAGAGAGCATGTTGAAGCTGCATTGAAACGTTGTGAACATTTCACAGGCATGTATTCAGGTCAGGGCAGGATGTTCACAGGCCGGCCAGCCGGAATGCCCCCCCCACTTTGACCTTCTGACCCCATAAAACAAGGTGCTCTTTACACTGTTCTTCTCTTTACTGTCAAAACTGTTTGGTTTTATCTCAACCCCCCCTGTCTCCCTGTCCTCTAACACATTGGTTCTCAAAGTGGGGTCCTTGAGGGAGTTCCAGGGGGTCCCCAGCTAAATGATGGATAGTTAGGAACCAAATGGACCCTTATGGGTCTGTAACTCTGAGAGTGAACCAAATGGAACCAAATGGAACCAAATGGACCCCATTTGTACACTCTCAGAGTTCAATTAACATTGATTTTACAATATAAATTGGGGTCCCAAAGATAGAAAATTAAATGGGGGTCCGTAGTCCTAATGCATGTCAAACTGGGGGTCCCCAACTGGGGTTGAGAATCACTGCTAGAACCAAAAAAATCTTCTCTTATGGGGGTCCCTGGCATATATTTTCAAATGGGGGTCCGCGGGCTAGTAGGTGTCAAGTTGGGGGTCAATTTGGCAGTAGGTCTTGTATATCTAGCTGAATGCAGTAACCACAGGTCTTGTATATCTACCTGAATGCAGTGACCACAGGTCTTGTATATCTACCTGAATGCAGTGACCACAGGTCTTGTATATCTACCTGAATGCAGTGATCACAGGTCTTGTATATCTACCTGAATGCAGTGATCAAAGACTTGGTGTAGGTCTTGTATATCTACCTGAATGCAGTGACCACAGGTCTTGTATATCTACCTGAATGCAGTGACCACAGGTCTTGTATATCTACCTGAATGCAGTGATCACAGACTTGGTGTAGTATTTAGCCAGGAAAGTATCCTTCTTGTAGTTTTTCTCCAACTGGAATCAGAAGAGAAACAGAAATGATATGATTTATAATATATTATTATTATATTAAATGAGTCCAGTGTTAACCCATTCAATCCGGGTTCACATCTGTGATATCAGATCTACAAGCTATGAGCTTGTAGATCTGATATTTGTGTGCAAATCTTTGAATATACATATTCTAAAGCGATGTATGCATGTGGTTCTGACTTTGAGTTACAAATGTTCGATATGTTTGCTTTTATGAGAGAATCTCTTACGTTTCTCCCGCGTTTGTTAACAAAGAGTGGGGGGGGATTTGGAAAGGCTGTGATAGTTCCGGATCAGACTGTAGCAAATGCCAATGTTTCTTAAAGACTGACCGGATGTGATGGGAATGTGGGGAATAAGTAGTGATACAAGTTCTTTAGTAGTAAATCAGATCTGGGTTTCTCTAAAGCTGAATGAAACCCCTGCTCAAGCCATTCTGTCGGGTTGAACAAATGGTAGTTTCATCTCACTGGATTTATTCGTGTCATCTGTTGTGTGACATATTCTTCATAGTCTGTAAAATTGGCTTTTTGGCAGACCTTTTTTGAGGGTAGTGGGGTGTGCGCTCTTGGCCAACAATAATGTGTTCCTGTCTGTGTATCTTGTATGACAATAGCCCCTCCTTTATCTGCAGGCTTAATTACAATATCTTTGTCATTTGCCAAAGAGTCGTTAATGTTAACCTTTCTTCTTTGGACAAAGTGTATGAAATGCGACTTGGCTTCACATGCTCAGCAATCCTGCAAAAGGTATTTATAGAGGGATTAGTCACCAAGGGACAGAAAGTGCTCTTTGGTTTGAAATGAGTGGTGGGTATGGTGGTGTTGGCAGAGTCTGTGTTTTTAGAGAAACAAATGTCCCAATTTGATTTGCTTAAAGCATTTGAATCCACCTTTAAACCAAAGATGTTCACATCACTGGCGGGTACAAAAGACAGTCCCTTAGAAAGAAGAGACAACTGAGTGTCTGTGAGTTCTTTGGATGATATATTAATTACCGTTTCCTAATTTAGTCGACTAAAAACTATGACGAAAAATGTTAGTCGACTTTTTTTCACATTTTAGTCACTAAATCAACTAAAACATTTCAGGTGATTAAAATATGAAAAAACTCTAAATTGTTTTTTTTATCTATGACTATAAAAGCTCATCAAAATTAACACTTAATATCTCATATATTTACATATATTTCATATACAAAGATATTGACAGAATGTTATCAGTACAGAACAGCTGTAGGTGTAAGACAGAGAACAACTTGTGAATATTAAATTGTGTACTTTTACTGTAGGGAGCTGATATTCAAATAAACCCAGCAATATGCATACTGTAACACTTATGACTATATATATATATATTCCCATTAGTACAAAGTAAAGAATATCTGGTGTTTTCGGCTAATGTTCCTCAGAATAGAGATGCTGGGGTTCAAGTGGTTAATGTAAAAACTATATCTCCTATCACACAAAGATGTGGCAACATTCAAACGCGTTATAAGGAGAGTGATGGTAAATACAGTATGATCATTTTTAACAGACATTTATTCAATACAACACTGAAGAAATATGTGCATTTCAATATGAGGTATAACGCTCTGGAATAATCTTGATAAAAATATTAAAGTTTGCAATAATATTAAACAGTTCAAGCACTGCTAAAAGCTAAACAATGGACAGTTGATTTTATATGGACTATAATTCTTTACTTTAAGTGATGTATTCTTTATTATTACTTTTATTATGATTGCTTTACATTTATGTTAACATTTTTAGGGTGTATAAACTCCATTTCTGTATGATAACATACTGTTTACAGCAGTGGTTCTCAAAGTGGGGTCCGGGGACCCCCAGGGGTCCTTGAGGGAGTTCCAGGGGGTCCCCAGCTAAATGATGGACAGGAACCAAATGGACCCTTATGGGTCTGTAACTCTGAGAGTGTACAAATGGAACCAAATGGACCCTAACGGGTCCATTTGGTTCCATTTGTACACTCTCAGAGTTAGATTAACATTGATTTTACAATATGAATTGGGGCCCCACAGATAGAAATGCCATTAAATGGGGGTCCATAGCCCTAATGCATGTCAAACTGGAGGTCCTTGAAATTAAAATGGTTGAGAATCACTGCTATAGAGCCGTAAAAATCTTCTCTTATGGGGGGTCCCTGGCTTATCTTTTCAAATGGGGGTCCGCGGGCTAATAAGTGTCAATTTGGGGGTCCTTGACATGAAAAAGTTTGAGAACGACTGGTTTACAGTATATTGTTATAGAACAAGGTAAGAAGGGCTTCTCTCTGCCTCTTCTTCAACACAAATGTGTTGATGATGTAGTTTTCTGTACCATGTTTTTATTTGTTCAAGATAAATAAAGCCCCTGGCCCCTGCAGTAACTCAGAGGAGCCCCTAGGGGTCCTGGACCCCCTGTTGAAGAGGTAGAACATTCATTAACTGATAACGTGTTCCATCCAGAACGCTGTCAACAGACTGGAGAAGCTCAAGGTAACATCCGTGAGGAGAGAAGAATACCGCCCTTCTTTATACTCTTTAAGTAAAAGTATCATCAACACCACAATGTAGAAATACTCTGTCACAAGTAAAACCTGGATTCAAAATGTTACTTGAGTACAAGTACAAAAATCTACTGAGCTTGTAGATCGGCTGTTTTTTCGACTAGCTCAAGTATAAAATATAGAGCTTGAGTTGATTGTGTATGTTTTGTATTAATGTATGTTTTGTATTAATAATAGAAATCTGCATAGTAACAAGTAACTAAAGCTGTCAAATAATTGCAGTGGAGTAAAAAGAGTTGAGAAGTTAAACTAAAGTAGGAGCTCGGGGGGTGTGCGTTGGTAAAAAAAAAAATCCTGCTCTGATCTACAAGCTCAAAACGTTGAGCTTGTAGATCAGCTATTTTTGCTAATTTTGGGTGACATAGAATGGCGAAAAAAGTTAAAATACGGCAAGACCGTATATGTAATGTGTCCCTCTGGAGTTAGTGTGGAAATATAGCGTCCCTCTCCATCATCAAAGTTGCATCATCCCTGTAGTAGATGTATCGGAAAACGTGAGATACTCAAAGTTAAAGAACCTAAAAATGATACTGAAGTAATATGAGTTACTTTACACTAACGGCCCTCCAGGAGAATATTAATATGTTTCATTTGTGAGGTCAGTCATAATGACAGAGACAGAGAGAGAGAGAGAGGGAGAGAGAGAGAGAGAGAGAGAGAGAGAGAGAGAGAGAGAGAGAGAGAGAGAGAGAGAGAGAGAGAGAGAGAGAGAGAGAGAGACACAGAGAGAGAGGACAGAG